>NC_139823.1:3441177-3601055 GCF_963457635.1 Microchirus variegatus
TGTGTTTGTACTCTGCACGTAACAAACTCTGGATTGTTGTTACACAGCAGAAAAATATTTTTTCAGGTCTTTAGTACAGTGATGCAGCCAGAATCCACGTCTGGTTCATTTAGAGCCCAAATAAGTGCGGTGGTTTTTTGCTTTGTGATCATCATTGCTAAATCCTCTTAATCCCAAGATAGCTGCACGAACAGTGTCACTTTGCCTCTTGACTCTGTCATATATAATACTTACTTCTTGAAGCTAAGCGCTGGTTGTGTGGTGAGCCGAAGCGGAATGCTTTCACCTAGTTGCTATTTTCCACCAGTGAGCAGTTTGCCATTACCACATTATCCTGTTCAGGTATGACATTCATCATTTGTCATCCTCTCGAAGTGGTCATACTACCTACAAACTGCAAATAGAATCTACCCATATCCAAAGAAGTGCCCCTCCCTCCCTCCCTCCAGCATAATAACCCACTCTGCAAACCCACCTCCACCTCCACCTCCAAAATGGCTGTGGTGGTGGCACACTAGGCAGGAAGTGAAAGGAGACCTGGGAGATGCAGCCACCCACAGACCCACCCGCTCCACCCACCTCACCCTTCTTCACCTTGCTCTCCCAGGCTGCACCGCACCATGCCTCTGTGTCCTGGCTCCTGTCCAGGTTCTGGTGCTGTTAGGGTCACGGTCTGTGTCTGACCCCCGGGGGCCTGCATTTTGGATGTTGTTATTATTAGTGCTCCGTGCCCCGAGGGCATGCAGTCCCCAAAGCAGGGGGAACTGCTGGGCTCTGGAGAGGCTCCGGACCTGGAGAACAGCTGTGTGGGTTAGAGGCTGCTGGGGCCCCCGAGGTCCCCAGAGAGCACCGCTGCACTGCTCCGCCAGGAGGTACAACCGTGTTTTTTTTATAGAACCTCATTGTGCTCAGGAGGGCCATGTTACTGGATACACTTTGTAATGTAAAGTGGGCAAACACCATCAGAGGAGGCCTGGAAGACAATGTTATCTACAATCGGCTACGACCTGAAAAAAAAAAACATGCACAGAGTTGTGTTGCTGAATATTTTTTCCCATCTTGTCTCAGATGTTTCCTGGGACCTGATCTGCTGCAAATGTGTCTGTTTTAAGTACATTAAAACTTAGCCTTTAAGTTTTTGACATTTATCTTATTACTCTATATCTATAATTATTTCCATTAATAATTATATCACAGTGAATTTACATTTTATACAGTAATGATGCAGAATTATAGGGATCATGTCATCCAATTGTATTTTTAAAGTACACATTTTAAAGTCATTTTTAAGGCTGCAACAATTGATATATCAGTAATTAATAATCCAACAGTTGATTTGTGATATTTTTGACATACTTATATACTTATGTGATTTTTTTTTTCAGCTTCTTAAATGTGATTTTTTTTTCCCCGTTTTTTTTTGCTCCATGTAACATAGAAATAATTAAAGGTGCCATATGTAAATATGTGGCCAAAAACGGTTACTACATTCAAATTCAATTCAGTTTGTTATATGAACATTATTCCTGAGTCTCTGTGACATATTAGGAGGATTTTATGGCCAGTTATGGCCAAAACAAGAGAACATTGAGGACATCATCATCAACTAATTGCATAATTGAGAAAAAAGTCAGCAGATTATTGATTAGGAAAATAATTGTGGTTTGCAACCATTGTAATGTTTAATATTATATTCTAACAGGTGCTCATCTATTTCCGTCTATTATTATTGGTGCTGGTGCATAACCCATCACATGTTGCCGACTTCCATCGCTGTGTGAATGAATCACAGATGGACAAAGGATATTTTTAAAGCCTCCCTCACCCTCCTCTACCATCTTAATGCTGCCCATTCTAGGCATTTGTGGAGGAGGGGTATTCTAACTGTGTAAATAGCTCTGGAAATTGCTTGTGGCCTTTGACTGTCTGTGTAATTGCAAGCCTCTTGCAGTATTTTGCTTGGCAGTCTGAGAGGTTAACCCCTGAGGGCTGGAGGCCTGAAGCTCTCCTCCTGACTGGCAGAGGGCTTCTCAAAACCCCACTTGTTCTGCCCCCCAGCCTGGACAACTCTAAGCCGCCGCTGATCCTCTTCTAGATGAGAGGGAGAGTAGGCGGCTGTTGCATTCAGCGAGGCTTAGCAGGTTAGAGTGTCACAGACCCTCACAGACGCATCGTGTCCGGGCTGCCTTGTTGCACCTGGGCAATCAGTAGCACTTTGTCACCTCTGCAATGAGGCACGAGCCACGAGCACTAAGGTCAGGTTGTAGACATAATCAAATTAAATGCAGGTTGCTGCAGCATTTGGGTTTATCAGTACCCTAATAAACGTTTTCCTGTGTTCACATGAAACAGTGCGAGTATGGATGCACTTAGTTTTGTCGCAATCGTGTCCATTTAGCAATGTATAATGTGTCATTGGTAAATTTAAAGCTCACATAGAGTGGTCCTGTTGCACACATATGTTAGTTATGGAGGTCTACTTACATACATTGACTTGTTTTTATGGTCAAAAACCTCCTCGATAGAAATCCTCTTTTCTGTCGCTGTTGCCCAGCCGCGATATTTCAGACTCAACTCTCACACTCAAAAGACAGAGTGATTGGCCAGCACCCGGAAGTGACATATTCAGCACCCGCTCTCAGAAGCGCAGCTCCCCCCTCTGGAACGGTGGATGCACTGCTGCTCATTATCAAAACATTGTTTTAACAATTCACGACTCCCCGCCACAGTCCCTTTTATTACTTTGACCCGGAATCAGACCCAGAGTCAGAAGACACTGTCGCTCGTGAAACACCTCCACAACGGACGTTATTCTTCTTCTGCGGTTCAATGTACGCAACCGGATGTGCCTGGACTAGTGCCCGGAGCAGGGCGATATGGTGTTCCGGAGAACCGGTGTTTACGTAACCGGACCGGGTTTTTTCAGAGATCTCGCTGAGCCCGAGATTACAATAAAACACAGCGTTCTCAGCAGTGGCTGAACTGTTTGTTTTGAACCTTCAGGGCTTCTTAAACAAGGTAATGACGCAGATACACACAAAAAACAGCGTAAAAAATATATTTTGAGTATTAAAATATGTCTGGAAATAAATTGATTTGATCTCAATTCTGCATTTTGAAGCATTTCTCCTCCATGACACTGTTTATTTTGAACGTTTTCATCTCTGAAGCGTTCGGGAGGGCGGGGGGGGGGGGGTCAGGCTGTGTATTTGTGCACTGGGTGACGTCTTAGCTGTCCACTGTGATGGATGATGTAGCTGTATGAAATGGTCTGTAGAGGATGCAGCCTCTGTGAGTCACTGCAGAAACTGTAGTTGCAAGTGAAATACGTGTAGTTTCCTCCTTGTATTCCCACATTGTTCTCGCCAGCTCTGCTCTCCCCAGGCCTTGAGCGCGAGTCTCTGAACACGCCAGTCAAAAGCTACACACAGGCAGAGAAGAAATAGCGAGGCACAAAAGCTCTTTATGTAATGCTGTCATGTTGCATTGATTTTCTTTCCCATATATTTGACAGACAACATAAAATCGTTGCCTTGTGTCAAGTCACGCTGGGCCTCGGCGTTAGCGTCTGTTCTCCCAGTATCACTCGATATGAAATGTTTCTTGGACAAAACGTTTGGCGGAGAAGTTGACTGTGAGGAATTTGTTGGTGTGAACTCTCAACATGTTTGTTGCCTTTACACAGAGAAACACGTTAAAAAAAAATCAGAGTTAGTTTTGTGATTACCCCATGTGTGTGTGTGTGCTGTATCCAAGGCCTGTTTTATCAGCGAGGCAGTGGATCAAAGGTTTCAAGGTCCTGACTGAGACTGGGGTGCTGGTTTGTCTCTAAGGCGGCGGATCAGCAGCTGTGTAATCAGACCTGGCTGTGACCCTACCTGTCCGGACGTTCCTCCACACCCTCCATCATGTCCATGTGTCATGCATGCGCTGATGAGCGGCTGGTCGCGTGCAACCTCTGAGCTTTTCTGACCCCGCAGTCTGATTTAGTGAGGCTATTCCACAACTGCAGACACTGTAGGGATACAGTAGATTATTTTTCCGCCTTTACATTCATTATGTCTTTATTTTAAGTCCCCCCCTGATTTACTGTGGAGCCATTCAGGCTCTGCAATCATTAAAATGTATAATTATCATCATAAACACACATATGAAGTACTTACCTGTGCATTTCCATTCAGTCTAGTACTGTAAAGAAGTGATTCCCAACGTGTAGGCCGCAGACTCCTGGTGGGCCACGTGGGTACTGCAGTTAAAGAGGTCTTAAAGCTAAACATATAAGGTTTTTAATTTTCAGTTTTGCAATTAACTGTAGAATGTCTATGATTAGTTAACGTTAATTGAACGTTAAGGCCATTAAGTGGATTTAACGTAAGCAAATATATTTACTCAACTTTTTCACGTTTTTCCTATAGAAAAAAAGAGGTTATTTTCTGCCTGTTTGTGAAATAGATAATAATAAGAGAATATTACAAATGATTTTGGGACACAGTCGTCCAAAGTTTGGAAATGGCTGCTGTAAAGTATTTCAGAACTTATTCTATATTCTGTAAAAGTGACACTAAAAGGGCTGAATGTGGCACAATAGAAGAAGCCGCCCGTGTCAGACGGGTGGATGCTCGGTGGTCTCTGTTGAGAACACTAAGCTCTGTATTTGCACTCCTCTTGCTGAGGATAACAGCCTCTCCAGCCCAGGTTAGGAGTGGGGCTCCCTGCAGCTGCTGTCTCTGAGGCTGATTAGTGTGGTGATGAGCGAATGAGGGCCAGGGGAGACGCACACACACACACACACACACACACACACACACACACACACACACACTGGAAGGGTTAAGCAGCCGGTTAGGGAGGAGACCTGCTCTGTGTCCAGGATGTTGAGTGCTGCAGCACGATGGTGTGCTGTTACACCGCATGAGGCCTCGGCTCCACTTGGATTCTGATTGGGTCTGTAAGATCACAGCCACCCACCTCCCCTCTCTCCCTCTCTTTCTCCCTCTCCCTCTCTCTCTCTCTCTCTCTGCCAGTCCCCCTTCTCCTCCCTGAGGGTTTCTCTCTCCACATCCTCCCTGCTGATTATCACCACTGCCAGAGCTGACTCCTGCACTCCAGCTGCTGTCCACACTCTGGCTCTGGGGCTAATTTAACCAGGCTGCACGAAGGGAGAAAACTTTCTCACACAGACCTCAGAGAAGCTGAGCTGCCACACAGCAAAACTCCTCACAGGCTTCAGCTTTTTTTTCTTCCATCACCCACCACTGCTGCTGCTGCTGCTGCTGCTGCTCTACTACAAAATGAGCCTCGCTCGCTGCTAACAGCATACACCACATGCTTCCCCCCCCCCAAGGTTTTCCCTTGTGGACCATTTTAACAATATCCAGAGCTCCGAATATTCAGACCAAGATCACAGTGACTCTTTCAGTGCAAAACAGACAGCAGTGATTTCCTTGTCCACTACCATGTGTTGATCACTGCAGGTGTTTCCTCCGAGCAAAGCCAGGGCAGAGTTCAGAGCCTTCCCTGTCCAAACGTCGACTCTCTGCGCTCTCTTTTTTTTTTAGATGTGAAACTTAAACCTATAGGTCTTAATATAGAACACACGTACAGTATATCAGGAGCTACTGTATATATTTACCACATCACTATAACAAAGGGGAAAAATGATGTTTGAGTTGGAACGATTGTAACCCGTGACAGCTTCTTTCTTCAAGACAGTTGACTGAGGCTCAGAAGTTAGTCTCAGTTTCTCCCACACATTGCTATTTCATTTTAATTGAGCATTTCAACTTATTGGTAGTTGATAAAAGCGAAGGGCCGAATAATTCGCACGAACATCGTCAAAAGACGCAGCCTGAGTCTGTTAGGGAGAAAATCATAGTAATTGACCAGTCGAACAAGTGACTTTGGAGCAGCACTAAAGAGGTGGTTCACAAAGAAGACAGGAATCAAACACAGGAGGTGAAACATATTTACACTAAGACTTCTATATTTTTTTATCTAAAAATACAGTTTATGTTGTTCATGGAAAAAGGCTGTGGTCTAAAGGTGTGTTTAATTCTGAGTGACGGTCAACAATTTAAACAATATTCACACCGTAAACATTAGGACTGCATCCCGTGCCCTGGCGTATATCCATATGTCAACATCCCTGTCTTACTCCTGAGTCAGTGCCAAAGCAACATTATATAAGTGTTGATGGGTAGAATCCTTTCTCATCCTCGCAGGGCTCCAATGTCTCTCTTTCCGGGCGGTTCTGGGTCACACGATTGGACAGAGAGGGTTAAGACTCTGCAGCACAGTCCCTGTTCCTCCTCTCTCTTCCCCCCCCCCCCCAGACCCGCCATGTAAAATGGAAGCATTGTGACGATACAGACCTGCTCTCATCTTCATGTACACTTTATTTTTTTTTCTCCTCCTTGCAGTTGCATAATGACCCCCAGACTATGTGACGACAGGCATTGTGTCCGACCAAGCCAGACGAGGCTCTGGTTCAGCGGCTGCTGCAGGTCTTTTTCTGTGGTGTCACCGGGTCCAGAGACATTTAAGGCAAGAGTGTGGGTACAGGACTGTGTGTGTGTGTGTGTGTGTGTGTGTGTCTGCTGTAATACTTATTAAATCATCCCTCACATCTTCGCTCCGTGTGTGTGTGTGTGTGTGTGGCCTCTGTTGTAAAACGTTGAAGCCAGGTGGTAACAATTGATTAAATCATATTTCTGCCCCGAGCAAGAATTCAATTACGACCTGTAATCTGATGCATTCCTTTGTTCACTTGTGCAACTGTGTAAATTATGCTATATCTATAATGCTTTTCCTCTGCATTTATGTCATTCCAGACATGCTAGGAGGTGTTAGGTGGCGTGCACGTGTCACACGTATGAAAGGATTTCACTATGAGGAGTGTAATGCAATCAGAACATGCATTTTCTCAACAGGTGCAGGGTCATGCGTGAGTAAACGCTGTGGAGGCTGCAGAGAGAGAACAGCAGGCGTGCTTTTACTTCAACGTTTGAATGTTTGATGTAAACGGTTCAAGAAAGAAATAGCTCATCATTAATGTTTTTTCTTTTCCCCTCCACAGAAGTTTCCCTCCATCAGTCTTTGCAGTGAACAATGTAGTCACACTACACCTGGCAGGTATTTAATCTCTTCTCGTCACTTCATCTGGGAATCCCCCATATTTTTCAAATACGATGTGCAATTTAGAAATCAAACACCACAACACTGATCGCTGGCACTTAGAAGAAGAAGAAGAAGACCCCCCCCCCCCTTTTTTCTCTATTTAACTAAAATGGCTGGAGAAGCCGCACAGTGAACACACGGCCCACTGTTCACGACGAGACGAGCCCTGAAACGTTCCCACAAAGACAGACAGATGTTGTCCTCACCAGAAGATGACTAATGTTTAATTTGCTACACAAGTACAAAGTACAGATAAGCATGAATACATTGGATAATATTAGATACAGAGTCCTGTGAGAATTACATTGACTTTTTTAAGTATTTATTCTGGTACTGTAGTATATCAAAACACTCATTTCTATTCCGGGAAATAATTTGCCTGGTGTTGGAGTTGTAGTGAATTCGGTACTTTGTAGGAGCCTTGTTGCTCAGTCTGACCAAAGTCAGATAACATCTCAGGTCTCAGAAGCCAATTAAAAACAAATTAAGTGTAATTTTGTGTTGTCTACTATTTTTCCTCCGTGTTTATTCGGAGCAATGTTTTTTTTGGAAACTCCCACCTTTTAATTGCACCGCATGCTTATTTTTTTGTGTTTTCTGCCTTTTCACTGGTCTGCAAAATGCTACAGATGCTATCTGCACGCTAATTTTTGCGTGGCTGTTTTTCTGCCGTATACACAGACGTGCACACACGTCGACAATGATCTTGTGCGTGTATAAATAATTCACATAGGTCAAGCTTTGATCCCCTGATACAGCCTCTCGTTTTTTTGCCAGTAGCGGCAGGAAAACCAGTAGATTGAAAATGAGGAATGCGTCAAGGGGTGTGCTGTTTACTTGTAGCTCAGGCAGCTGGTTAGCCAGCCCTCTGCCATTTTACGCCCCCCTCCCTCACTTTTCAATTCCAGCCAGACCCCAGGCTTGGCTACTAACTGGGGGCTGGAATATAGTGCACTGGGGATCAATGCAGCCCTGAGTGAAATGTCAACTGTGGCCCTGCGATGTGTCAGGCTGTGAGGGAGTTGTAATGGCTATTGATCCACTGTGCGCTTAATGCAGAGCTGCCCCGCCACATTGTGAGGCAGCTGCAGCAGAAAAAAAAAGATATATGTATGAGATGAGCTAAAACTGAGAAAATAGAAAAGAAAGAGCCCACAGTTTTGTCCCCCTCCTTCCATCCCTCCCTCTCTGGCTGCAGATTGATCTTCCTCTTCCTGCTGATTCTAACTGGGGTCTGTCATTATCTTACTCTGTCATTAGGGGCTCCATTGACAGCCTTGGCTTGTCTGTGTCACTCTATTGAGACAGCAACACTTTTCCCATGCAGCGTTCCCTACATTTATTAAAATCCGTGACAGCCATGTCTTTGCTTTTTCCATAGATGGCTGAGCTCGAGGCAGCGGTGCTGCAGCATAATTGGAACATGAGGCTCTCCGTCCCTGGCTAGTAATATCAGTGAGGTCAGACTGGTTTATATCAGGCCGCTCTCTATAAAGAACAAAGTCACATCACCTCTATATGAGGGTCAGTGCAGTAGTTTGTGCTCCTGTAGGGGCCCAACCCCACATTTATAGCTGCATCTGCGAATCACCTGCGTGATCAGGAGTGTTCACACTGTCACTGATAGTGATCGAAAATAATAATGATAATATTTCAGTATGAGTCACAGGACTGATGAGAAGAATCAAAGAGGGAACAGAGCTGTGTTTTTCCTTTTTGCTCAAAGCTTGTTTTTGTGAGAACAGGGAAACAGTTTTCTCACTATTAGATTTGATCTAAATGTGTCATATAAAAAAAATGTGTTTTGCCAGATGTGAACAACAATAATGTCTCTGTATCAAGCTTAAATCTCCATGTCAAACTCAAGCGTGGATTGAATCGATGTGTCCCAGCAGACAAAGTTAGCGCTTCTGTTTTTAGCAGCTAAACTCTGTGTTCACTTTATTCTGCAGAAGACAATAAAACTAAATATGCTCCAAAAATATCACGACACCTCTAGGTTATATATTTTTTTTTTATATTGTGAGCTGATTCATATGATAGTGCCCCGATTTGGTAGTTAATTTTTTTTAGCTCTCACAGTCTCAGCATCTTAACATTTGATGCCATGGTGTCTTTTTTTCTTTTCTTTTTTTTAATTAACAAGGTAATTAAAGGTCGTAATTTGAAGTTGGAAGTAAAGAATGAAGATGGATGGGCCTTACTTTATAAAAAATGAAGTGAACCATAGTGCAGCCTACCTTTCCATAATCCATGTCCCTGTGGAAATCAGTGATTTTATTTGTGCCATGACCAGTGACCACCATACATTTAGATTTTAAATAAGTAATTTTAAAGGGTTTAATTAGATAAAGAGATAATTTCATTTTCTAATTGTGAATCAATTATATTAAATTGGTAAAAAAAAATTAAAACATATACCTCCAGAGACTTTTCTATTAAAGTCTGTATTTACTATTATACTTCAGCTATAACTAAGTGAGAGAAAGGTTTTCAAAGGACAGTCACAGTTACAGGACGTCACATCAGTCAACTCCAAAAACGACAAGAAAACTCTGCAAAAGAGATCAAAGAAATCACGGCCCTCCCCTTGATAATTTACTCTTCTCTCGTCCATGGCAAAAAAATAGATATACAAATAAATTTACACTCAAACATCACAGCAGCTGCAACTTCAAAGGAACAGATTAAAAAAAGAAGAAGAAGAAGAAGAAGCCATATTTGGTTCTGTCTCTGTGACTAAACAGCCTCAAATATACCAGATATCAACGGGAAACAAACTGGAGACAGTAAATGAAAAAGGCTGCAAGAATCAACCCAAACAGTTTAATTCTCACTGTCTTTATATGCACTACACCCCCAAATTTGTCATCGCATGATTATTGTTTTTGTTGAAATCTTGTGCTCCCGCACTATCACTGTAGGCTCTCGACAACTTGAAAACATTTCTGGAGGCTTCCGAGAAGTGCACAGTGGGGTGCACTGAATTGAGATTGGTGGTGTGTGTGTCTCTGAAGCAATGCTGAGTGTTGGCTGCTGGTGGGACCAAGAATCTTCTTCCTGTTACAGGTGGCACAATCAGACAGGACCAGGGGGTCTCCAGCTTTCTTGGCCCATGTTCCACACGATGGAAGTTACTGAGGGGGTGTGTGTGGGGGGGGTGGGGTGTTGTTGGGGTGAAGCTGATGACATGATGTGTGACAGAGAGTCATAATTTCGTGTGTGATACACACGTATTTGAGCTCTGCACAGCTGTAATAGTTGCTCGCCTGGTCTGGGAAAGATTTATTCCAGATTGCAGAGCCTCTGGGGGTCAATGGCCGTGGCCTTATACATGTGGGAGGTTTGTGCTCGTTTTTATGGAGGATGTGGAGGCTGTAATGAGACAACGTGCAAGGATTTTGTTTTTGGTAGAGCAGAAGAAGCAGAAGGTTTATTGTTTAACTTTTATTTAAAACGATTTCCCTCCATGCAAAGGCAGACGCTTGCAAATATAACCACATTCTTGTACAACATCATTGAGACACCTTAACTTTAAGCCTAACCCCTAACTTAAACCCAATTCTAATGCTAGAACTTTTCTTTTAGGGCCAGAACGTCCTCACAAGGCCAAAATACTCTCTCAAAAATATATGATTACATCCAAATATGTCCTCTATCTTTACTACAAATATATCATTGGGAGAAACAAGAAAATGGACACAAAGGACAAAAAAAGAAAAACATACTTTCACCTCTTCCTGTGTAAGAGAAGGCCGTCTTTCCAGTTCACATCTTTATTTCTCTGCATTTTAATGATGTTTTTCCTCAAACCATGAAGAGAACAGAGCGCTTCGATTATTTAGCATTTGCTAGAATTTCTGTCTCCACCAAAGTTTAAAACAAAAACTGTGGCTCGTTCCTGTCTGACAGGATATTTTTTCCACAGAGAGATAAGAAATGTTTAATCCAACACCCACTGTGAAAGGAAAAACTAATGCATATCTCACTATCTCGCCTGTCTCCCAGTGAGATGAAATTGAAATTTTAATGCATTTCAGAGTTTTTTCCCCGTCAAATGGGAGACGCTGATGGACACGGCCGTGTCATATTTACAGTATGAACCTGAACAGCCATGGTTTAATGCACTCTACAATACTGCCATTTCCAACTTCTTTGGAACAAAACATGCTCTTGAACATAAAGGAAAAGGCAAAGAACAAAATTATTCCTCAGGCTTTCTATCAAGCTTCTGCATTCATAGCAAAGTCTAAAGGGCATGTCAATCCTCCTGCCTCGGAGAGAGGTAATTATCCTTTTCCTGTCAGAGAACAACAAATGATAGCCAACTATGGGGGTGCATTTTCAGGAGCTGAAATTTGTCAATAGGAAGGAGAAGGAGGTTTAATTTTCTGGCAGCTGCGTAACTACTCTTATCATGTTTTTTTTCTTTCTTTCCTTTTTGTCATTTGGTGCATGTTTCTTTCTTTCACATGAGCTTACAAGGGGTAGTGCTGTTTGTTTATGTCTGTGTGCTTCTGAGGGTGTATTTATGTGCCCTGCATTACCATACCTATTTATAGTCCTACACTTTCTTACAGTCACCTTTTTTTTTTTTTTTTGCTGTTGTGACCATTTCACAGATTATATATTGTCCAAGTAATTTCCCTTTCAGCGTCTGTGTTTTTTTACCTTTCAGAGAAAGCCGTGAATGGAGGGAAAATTATCACAATTACTCATATAATTGAGCCGTCTTTGTAGCAAGTGCAGCTTCAGTAGCTCTTTTTTTCCATCAGCCAAAATGGTTTCATTATATGGGTTTTTCATATTCCCTGACACGGGGCTCTGCTGAGGGCCTGGCGCGTGGATGAGATGCAGGATGAACAGAGCGAATCATTAAGGTCACAGTAGGAATAATTATCCCAGCTATGGAAAGAGCATCTACAGCCTTTTTTTTTTTTTTTTTTTTTCTTCCCCCGGCACAAATGCAATGTCCACGGCTTTTAGTCACAAAGAACTTTGTTACAAATGGAGCTTCCACCTTCTACTTATACAAAGGAGAGAGGGGGAGAGCAAGACTTGTATCAACATGACAATTTTCCATCATTAAGACTAATGACAGGCACAGACTGTGGGGATCAAGGGGAGCACAATAAAGAGAGGTGCATTCAGGTGTTGGCTGAGTGCTGACCTCCTTCCTGTCTTTGTTGGAGACTTAACTCTTAACAAAAACTAAAAAGGGATTTCAGACTGAAGGCGCAGTGTAGCAGCTGAACGTCAAGCAGCCCGGCTCTCCAAATTTACATGTTCTCCATTTGCAGGGAAATTAATTCAATTAGGCCTGCTTGCAAAAAAAAAAGTTTAATCAGTTGTTTTACTGTTGGTGAAATACTGCAAATCCACAGATGTATATTAGCACAAGCTCTCTCACACCCAAAAAATCTATTAAAAATCATTCCATGCTCAGATGCTCCTCACTTAACAGGTGGGATATATACTGTAACACATGCCAAGTATGAAGCTTTAATGTGACACTATAGTTTCTTTTACAGTTTAGCTGAATTAAGTAAAAGCCATATTTTCCCCTCTCTCCCCCCCAGCCTTCACTCAGGTAATTGGTCATTTTGCAGCCAATTTCAGGCAGGTTGGATGCTTGCTGCCATGGCCTGACCCCTGCTGCTGCAGTAATGGGGACAGCGTTTCTACCAGTTCACTGGGGACTTTGCCACACTGTAACCCCAGCTCTGTGATGAGAGAGCTGCTGTGAACACTGCAAAAGAAGTTGAAAAAAAAAAAAGGGATGTCTGGATTCTGCAATGACCAGCACCCTGACCCTAACCCTGCTACACACATGGATTCCCTTTTTTTTTTTTTTTTACTCACGTGAATGCTGAGGTTTTGTTCCTTGAGCTATTTTTATTTTTATTTATTTTTTTATTTGTTTATTTTTATTTTTTTAAATAAATAAATGAAAATCAGTTGAAGTCTTCAGAGCAACAAGTCCTGTCCAAGTCCAAATCCTCAGGTTCATCAGCATCTAAAAACAAACAAAAACATGAAAAACAAATCTAAACATTTTCATTATTCACCTTTTAATATATAAGAATAGACATTATAGACATTTTGCTTGATTGAAATTATTTTTTTTCTGGAGTTAATAATGATAATAATAATAATAATAATGTAATATATATAATAGTGATCCTGCTGTAAATGGACTCTCCTAATTACACATATTTGAAATGAGATTTGAACACTTAACACAGACTGTCAGACCAATGTTAAATAAATGCATCACCAGTTATTAATGTCTTTAAATATTCACAAACACATATTTAATTCATTTGAGAAACACATTTTTTAAATTTAAAAATCAAATAATCTGAATTGATTTTAATTAAAAAAAATATATATATATATTTAATTTGTGACAGCAGAAAATACATCCAGGATTTAAAGTGATTGTAACTCAAACAACAAACGTTCCATGTTTTCTTTAAATAATCAAGGTTTTAATGACAATGAATTTGCTTTAGACAGTTTGACATTTTCTAAAACCAACGAATAACTTCTATATGATCTATATTAATGTGATCTCTCTCCTATTGGCCCTTGTGATAACACAATCAATTAACCAGTGCTGCAATCTCGTGTGCTTTTTTTTTTCTTTTTGTTTACATTTAAAACCAGTAAACAAAATCAATCCACGTTTTGATGCCATGCTGCACACGAAATGCAGACACTGAGTCGAGTTAATTGTAGTGGACCTGTTTGCGTCCACTGACGCCGCGAAATTACAGGATGGCAGCAGCAGCAGCAGCAGCAGACAGGAAGCAGAACAAAAGGCAATTTCACTTGTTTGTTTCACTGCCTTCCAAATGTGAAATGCAACCTTCAGTGTGACTTTCCCGCTCAACTCACGCGGGGGCCAAAATTACGTTTGCATTTGAAGCTGATGTTATGTGACAATAACGACCTGCAAATGAGAACAGGATGAGGATTAATCCACATTAAACATGTGTGTGAGAATAATTCATTTTCACTTTGGGATTTAATCGCATTTGCGGTGATGACGCAGGGCATCTGCGACGTGAGGCCAAATAAAACAGCAACAAACAAAAAAAAGACAATTTGTATAATTTAATTAAAAACATGAATTTCAGATTCACTGTTATTTTGTAATTATTATTATTTTTTATTTACAAAAACAGCAAAGCAGATGCTGTAATTTAATTAAAATCACTTGCAATGGTTAAACACCATCAGAAATGACACCAAGGCCCAACATTGAATCTGCAAAATGCAAAAGAAATTCAACTCAAACTCACAGTTGAAAATGACAATAATTAAATAGCTGATCACGTGCACGGTGAGTGTGCACGTGCTCAGTTATGCATGAAGCTCACGCTCACACACTAACCTTAACCTATAAGCACATTCACATTATATCCCCAAACCTCGGAAAAATGAGGTTCTGCCTCACTAGGGCCAGGTTTTGGTCTCCATGACGACTACTGGTCCTGACAAGGTCAGTGTTTGCAGGCCAGAAAAGGTCCCAAAGAGACAACACACACATACACACATTTGGGGGCTGTTTAAAAATTGTGGGGTTGGCACCTGTGGTTGTGCAGGACCAAAATGAAGTCTGTGACATCTTGTCCCGTTTTTAACACACGTGCACGCGCGCGCCCACACACACACACACCGCTCTCACCCTCAGGTGAAGAGCAGCAGGTGTTGGAACACCCTCAGCCACAGAGCTACTCACTCCTAATGAGTCCTGTCTCATCCATGTATGGAGAACTTCCATCTTTTTGCTGCTGCAGCATCAGCATCCTGTTCATTTTGCTGCCACACAGCAGTCGCACATTCACAAAGGAGGCTTAGTATCACAACCCACGCTCATGTTAATGACACAGGAATTCCTTTAAAACAACCATTTCATCCTTAAGGTGTGTAAATTATTGATTGCGTAAAAAAAAGGGTATCTATAAAATAAAAGGGGCAGCAGGAGTTAATTACATCTACTGTAACAACAACAATAAAAAAAAGTATATTATTAATTAAAAGTATTCTGGTGGTATTATTTCCTTTCCCCTCTCTGCAAATGCTGCCCCTTTTTCTCTTAATGGTTTTGCTCGCAGCCGCGTTTCAGTTTGTAGATACTATAATCGTGGGAAAATAATGACAGTTATCAGTCGCACCCACCAAGTACCCATAAAAAAAAACTGTCCTCTGTTCTGGAAGATGATAATTATTGGTTGTACCACCATTATCATTGTCGTTGTTGATAAATTGTTGGAAATCTTGAAGCATTTTTCGAAAGTAATTCCAGAGAAATCACTTCAAATTGGCCTATTTTTTTCCCTCTTTTTGAGGGGGGCAAGAGACCAGCTTGCGTTATAGCCTAATATTTTCACAGAAATCTTTAAATCCAGGCTGTGGCTGCCGTCTGCACATGGCACACACTGTGGCACATGCAGGCGCTGGCATGTCAAAGTCTCAATTTTGGATATATCACTGGGGTTTTTTTTTTTTTTTCCCCAACGTGCTATAGTTTCTGTTTTGAGATCAAGTATTCAATTACTCTGATCATCACCGTGGCGGGATTTAACAGCCTTTAATTTGATATTCAGGTGGAGATGGAGAGGCTGCGGATGGAGCAGCCAGGCTGCACAGTTCCCGCTCTTCTGTGCAGGAACCAGGGGAGGAAGAGGAGCAGGAGCAGCAGCAGCCTGCAAATGAAGCCTAATGTGAGGAGGTGCTGGATTTTTTTTCTCCTGCTTCTTCCACCGTGCGCATGGAGGCTCTTTGATCCCGGATGCTTCTCCTCCATCACAGGATATTTTTTTTAAAAAAGAAGTAAGACAAAACATTTTTATTTTACGCGGCAGCAGCAAAGATCCTGCCTCTGCTTAAAGATGTGAGACTCTTACACGTGCAGGCCAGGGGAGGAAGGAAAGAAAAAAAAAATCTCTCCTCCTTCGTCAGTTCAATTTAATCAAATGTCCATGGATAATTATTCTTGTAAGGCTGCGGGGGTCTGCGTGGCCCACCCACCGATCCATCCATCCATCCTCACTTTAGATCCACGCTAATCAGTGGTGCCACAGTGTTTTAACTAACTGTGACCGTTAAATGATCGCGATATAAGGGTGCGTAAAGTCGTTTGAAAAGCGTTTAAAGTGATTACAAAATGGACCTTTATGTGTGTGTGTGTGTGTGGCTGTGCCACAAAACAAGGAGATGATCCATTTCCCACGATTATATCGCTGCCTAATGTGAGCAAATTATCCATATTAACAGCAAGGTTTCAGGTGTTTAAATCATTTATTTTATTTTATTTTTTTTAAATGACACATTGATGGAGTCAGACATGCGCATATTGTGATGCTTTGATGTTTTCAGGTGCTAAATATAACCAAATAAACCTCATCATGTGACATCAGAGCAAACTGTTTTAACATCCCACTGCTGCCAGGTGTAAGTGAGACCTCAGGCCGCTGCAAGTGTTAAATACATGACTAATTACAGGCCTACTTATGAAAATTGAACACTAGTGTTATGCTAATACACTTTGTTCCGTGATAGAGAAGTAAGAGCTTTAATCAGAAGAGCTTTAATCAAACTGGCCATGCAGTAAGCACAGCGTCTTTAACGAGGCTGGGAAATTGATTTAACTTTATTAAATGACGTTTACACACAATGACTCTTTTTTTTTTTTTTTTTTTTTATGGCAGACCCAAATTATCCAGAGATCCATGACCACGTTTGTTTAAATATTACATTTATTTAAGTAAACAGAGAGAATGTACCCACACATGTATGTTAATATTACTACTACTACCAATAATAATAATAATAATAATAATAATAATAACAATGATGATGATGATGATTCTTGACATGTCAGATGAAATCTGAGGTTTTGCGCTTTTCCTTGACTTCATCAGCTTCTTCGGACCCAGCCCCAGCGTCGCCAATCGGCTTCCCTCTTGGAGAGAGTGGACCAATCAGCGTCAGTCTTCGATGAATATTCATGAGTCCGAGATTCAAACCTTTGAGCGAGTTTGTGTTGGTCCACAGCATCATACCTAGGACTTTTCACAGGGACAAACTGCATTTTCTTATGAATGGAAAGAGAAAAAATCAGCGCGGCTTAAATTGGGACTCGTCCTTCACTGAGATCATAGACGGGAAACAACAAAAGCGAGACGAGGAGGGCAGCCGCCAGAAGAGATGACAATGACTACAATTCCAGAAAGTCTTAATAGCCCTGCCTCAGGAAAAGCAGTTTTCATGGAGTTTGGACCCCCGAGTCAACAAATGTCGCCTTCCTCCATGTCTCATGGACACTACCCCATGCACTGTTTACATTCTGCAGGTCATACCCAGCACGACAGCTACAGTCCAGGCTCATCGTTCCCCAGGTCTTTGGGTTATCCATACGTCAACTCCGTCGGCAGCCATTCCACCAGTCCATATCTGAACACAGTACAGACCTACCAAAACAGCTCGGCTCTCACACAGACGCGGTTAGAGGACACGGGTAAGTGTGCAACTGCGTCTCTCCCACCTTAAATATTAACTTTACATGCATATGTGCGGCTGTCTGCTCTGTGCAGTCCTCGGTGCATCGAAAAACGCGACCCACACTGCGGAATTAGGCTTGTAATTATTTATTGCGTAACGCTATAAACAATGTATGCAATTAAAGGTAATTATACCTAAAGTACTGCACTGGAGTATTCATTGCCGCGCAACACTGTTGGCTACAACTGCTTGCTCATTTTCCCCTTCTTCTTCTTCTTGTTTGCTCTTGTACGTGGGTGTGTGTGTGTGTCTCCCTTCAGCGCCAGAGACAGAGAAAAACACGGTGGTGGAAGGCGGAGAAGTGCGATTTAACGGCAAAGGGAAGAAGATTAGAAAACCCAGGACTATCTATTCGAGTTTACAACTTCAAGCTCTGAACAGAAGATTTCAACAAACTCAGTATTTGGCGTTACCGGAGAGAGCGGAACTGGCAGCGTCGCTGGGTCTCACTCAGACACAGGCAAGTCCGTGAAATAGCTCCACTCTGCAGGGACACCCACTCTTTGTTTTTATTAATATTATTATTTTTGAAAAATACATGTACAACATAATTTTTCCCCTTGAACTTGACTATGTAACTATTTAAATGGAATTTGATGCGTGCGTAAATCGTGCGTAATTCCTCTCTTTTAAATCTATATTTAGACTGTAACTTCCCTTTAAACCGTGTCATCCAAATGATTTTAATTCCCTTTTATCATTGTCCATCAGGTGAAGATCTGGTTTCAGAATAAGCGTTCTAAATTCAAGAAACTCATGAAGCAAGGAGGCGGCACAATTGACGCCAGTGCCTTGGCCACTGGCCGTGGACTTTCGAGCGGCTCTCCGTCGGTGGCACCTGTCTGGAGCTCGCCGACGACAGTGAAGACGTCAGTGGGCACGACCGGATCATACATTCCCAGCTACACCTCATGGTATCCAACCACACACCAAGAGTCTATGCAACAGTCACAGCTCATGTGAACACGGACCTCAAGCCCGCGACTCTGCTCGTGCGTGGCTCGCTTGTCAAGATGGTGAAGGAACGCGCTCACAAACCTCGCAGCGAGCCACAGCACAGCACTGATAAACGCACAACACCAAACCCGGGGTTTGCTGCCGCGTGGCGCCAGCTCACACCATGACCTCCTTAAAACCGGATGACAGACAGCAGCAAAGAAGAAGGAGAAGAAAAATAGAGCAGCAGAGACTGAAAAGGCGCACAGTGCGCGCCAAAGGGCATCAAGCCTGTCACAGTCAGCGGAAATCGTGGACAAATGGATCTCTTTTTTTTGGCTGCTATTTATCACTTTTGTGTCGGTTTCCGTTTTTTTTATTTTTTTTATAAAGCATATCTGTGTGAGTTATTCTGTTGTTGAGCTGTAGGCGTCATGTTTATGAGGAAACGTGTTTGTTTACGCCAGAAGTCCAGATGCGCGAGGTGACAAAGGCCTGAAAAAAATATATCAATCTGCATCCACCAAAGGTTAATTAGGCCGCAGGGATGTTGTAAGCAATGGCACAGACATTTCAGGGAGAAGGGGCTCAAATAAAAAAAACAGGGACACCCCCCTCATAATTATTAATAGGGGGAAAACAAATAATACAGTGTAAAAGCTTGAACCTATTTATTTATTAAAAATAAACATAAAATCGTGCAGATGTTGAAGGGGTTTTTACTAAATGACAATTTATTTGAACTAAAAATTGATAATATGATAAAATAAATATAGAATTAGAATTAAAAATGTCTTTAAAAAAAAAGGGGGGGGGGGGTCCTTACCTGGTGATTGGACAAAAGGGACAGGTGCTTAAACACCACCTGAGATCTCTCTGTGCACATCCACGCTTCTAACATCTGAAACATTATCTCCACGTCACACACCAGCACATTCAACCACAGAACATACTCTTTTGTTCAAAAGCCTCAAATTGCTATACTATGTTGTTTCTACGTGTTTGTTATTTAAGTTTAAATTATTATTCGGGCCTCCTTTTGTTCCATGTCTCTGTGTTCCTTTTGTAAGTGTGTGTGTGTGTGTGTGTTTTTTTGAAATAACAACACTGTGTTGTTGGAGCTGCACTAAAATGCAAGCGAAGCTTTTTTCTATGCCGTGCGACGATGTTCTGTGAAAAATGTAAACGGCCTGACGAAGTTGCTGCTTTAGAAAAAAAAAAATAATAATAATAATGCCGAGGGTGAGAGCAGCTCATGTGTCACTGTATTTTGTACATACTTTTCAGATTTTTTTCTGTTTGTTTTTGTTTGTTTTGTGCTGTATACTGGATACGCTGTGAAACAGGGTTTTAGGCTTTCTTTATGTGTCGAGATGTGTTTTAGTCAAAATAGAAGATATTTAGTTTTGTATTGATCACTTTAATTTATTGATCTGTTTCTGAAGTTTGTGTACATAATGTGCAAAGTTTCAAAAGCAGTAAAAAAAAACAAAAACATGATTTAAATTATGTCAAGAAAGGTGTCTGATTTAAGATCCTCTCCCTCTTTCCCATTTTTCTCTCTCTCTCCATCCAAATGTCCTCGTGTGGAAAAGAGAAATGTTCTATAGTGAGTGCGTCTGTGTTGAAGATTTATGGTTATGTTTAGCATTTAGCCTCATGTGCTGCTGCTGCTGCTGCTGCTGCTGCTGCTGCTGCTGATGGTGACTGAATGCAGATGTTGTCAAACCTCTGGAGTGACCTAAGCTTTATGGGAATCCAATGCTGAAAAATTAATGCATGCACCGCGAACATGTGGTTAAGCTTCACAAAATGCAGCAGAATTCAGGCTTGTGTGATAAACGCTGCAGAAACCACCGTGAATCCATGTGACCGCGTGTTGTTGTGATTTCAGCGCGCGTCTGTGCGGGAGAGAGAGCGCGAGCGAGCGTGGCTTCATTCAACAACGTCGCTTCTTTCTTTCTTTTTTAAAAAAAACTTTTCCTTCAGCTAAAGTCGATCATCTTTTCTCCGTTCGCCTCTGACAACCCTGGCGTTCTGCTGTGAATGGGATGTAGATCAATTGAATGTGTTAAGTGAATAATTGCACCAGAGGCAGGTGCTGTAAAAAAAAAAAAAAAAAGAGAAGAAGAAAAAAAAAGAGTGGATGAGCTGGAACACTGATGGAGATCAGTGAAAGTGAAAAGTTCAAAGGCCTTCTTGTTATGAGGCACTTTAATCCTCTGCCCCGTGACACGAGCGTGGTTGATCTTGTCATATTCACAAAAATCCACATACATAACAGAGAACACTTGTATTTAATTTTACGCTTCTAGTTATTTATTTTTCATTTTTTAGAAAAAGGTTAAAAAAATGTTTTTATTATTATTAGTAGTAATATTATTATTGATAATAATAATAATAATAATAATAATAATAATAATAATAAAATAATAATATCTGGCAGTAAAATAAATTGGAGGTGGAAATTAAGCCTTAACATTAACCACAATATTACTGCAGTAGTACGAGTATTATTATTATTATTATTATTATTATTATTATTGTTGTTGTATTTGTATTTAACAGTAATATAAGGTACAAACACGATATAAAACCATGCAGATTTAAAAACAATAATAAGTCACAATAAAGACTTAAAATCATTATTTTTTAACATTTAAATAATAATAATAATAATATGTAAACGTCACATATGGACATTACAATGTTTTGCATTGATGACAAATAAAAAAATAAATAATAAGAATTCAGTAAGTTAAATATGGCAAAGATTGATCCTGAAACCATTTATTTAGCTGTATATTTGTTAAATTTCGTTCAATACTGTCCAGACAAACGTAGCAGATTATTCCTATTCGTATTATTTTAAAATCTCTTCATAGCTTTAACCAACAACCCCAAACGAATGAGGTCCAGTTCATCTATAATGCTCGCTCTTAGTAAAACATCCCCTGCTTCAAACCTGCACTCTCGATTCTTATTTTAATGCAAACACATGTATAGGCTGCGGTCCTTTGTGAGCAGCCTATATTTCGATTCCATTAAAAGAGAATATGAATTGCGCTGTTGCTGCTGTAGTGAACATAAACATGCCTACCTAGCTCTAGAAAGGCGCAGCTGCACATCCAAGAGGGTCAGTGTTATTTCGCTGCATTCTCCTCTTGATTATACGAGCTGAGCCCATCAAACCCTGCAGCATAATTACAGTAATTTCGCCCCTTATTTATTCTAATGCAGTTTCCTATCTCCGAGGTAATTATGAGCAATTTTTTTTTCGCATGGAGGATCTTTTTGCGTTGACAAAGGAGATAGTGCTCTGAAAGAAATGTGCTGCCGCTGCTGCTGCTGCTGCTGCTGCTGCTGCCTTAAAAAAAAAATAAAGGAGCTGAAATAGGTGAGCTGCCATTTCGTCAGGGTTTCCTCAGACTTACATGTATAAGGCTGGCAAATTGCTTGCAGGTGTACACCGCGGACTCGTCAACGTGAGGAGGCTTCAAAATTAGCAGAGCACAAAGCAGGAGTAATGAAAGCAGGCGAGCAAATTAAAGAAGAACTTGTGTGTCTCCTCTGCTTCTCTGAGTCTGGCTGCTGCAGGACTTTTTTATTTATTTATTTTTTGTTAAATTGTATTCATTTTGTTTTTTAAACACAACAAATCCTTGCTTGTTTGCAACTTTTTAGATTTTTTTTTAAGTTGCATCACAAAAAATATGAATTTATTATTATTATTATCTGTCTTTGAAATAATTAAAAACATCAGCAACACTCACTGATCTGAGTGAGAATAAGAGGTAATTATAAGCAGATGAGTTAAAAATCCGTTTCCTTTTATTTTTTTTATTTTTTTTCATTTTTTGCCATTTACTTCACTTTCAATCAAAATGTAAAATAAGCGTTTGATACACACCTCTCAGCCTGGCGTTGAAGAGGCCATCTCCCTCACAGATCAGCAGCGTGAGTCATGATGAGCAGCAGCAGCAGCAAACAAACACCACGAAAATCCCACAAAATGTGTCCCATGTGCTGGTCTCAGCTTTAGCAGCAGAGTTCAGAATATGACTGAAAAATGCCTGCTTTATTTCCCCCTCTTTATAGCTGATGGGGAAAAATGTAGATTATTAGCATAAATGTTTACTCCTCATTACGCTGATGACATTGTGCACTCGAGATCTTGGTAATCTTTGGGGGGAAATTATGAGTAATTTTTTAAAATTTAAAGCAGCAGTTACCATGCAATTCAGGCTAATTCCGCGTAGGCTCCACGCGGATATAATTATCGTCGAGTCAAGATGTGAGGCTAAAAACTATGCATTGATATTTCCATTTATTATGTACATACAACTTTGACAATGTTGATGCCTGCAATAGCGGGAAATTGTCTTGTGTAAAAAAAAAAGAAAAAATTGCATCCCATATTAGGACATCTAAAATTGCGAAGAATTATATAGTAATTGCAGGCTTTCAGATCTGAAAGCCAGAATGTTCAAACCAGAGCAAATATGGATGGAATTACAGATCAGGGTATAAATTAAGAGGGCATGGCATTTACAAGTTGCCTAGAAAAATACAGGAGACAAAAAAATAAATAAAGTATAAACCACAGCAGCTAATCTGTGATGACTGGAGTCACGTGGAGCAACAGACACACACACAAAAACATATTTATTTATTTATTGAGAAGTAGTCGATAAAACAATCTGAAAACCATTAAAAGTTTGGTGGTGGAGTCATGACAGTGATATAAGTCACTGTTTAATAACAGTCACAACCATGGAGCTTAGATGTGATGCTGTGTGTCTATCATCTGATGCTGTCTATGTATGTATGTTTCTATGTATGTATGTATGTTTCTATGTATGTATGTATGTATGCATCTATCTATCTATCTATCTATCTATCTATCTATCTATCTATCTATCTATCTATCTATCTATCTATCTATCTATCTATCTATCTATCTATCTATCTATCTATCTATCTATCTATCTATCTATCTATCTATCTATCTATCTATCTATCTATCTATCTATCTATCTATCTATCTATCTATCTATAGACAACAGATGATCACATAATAGCTTTTGACCTACTGTACATTTTGGTTTAAATGAACCTAATATAGTTACATTGGATTTTGAAAAAGTTGAAAAAGTTCAACTTTTTTTCACTTTTATTTTTTACAAGTTGCTGGATGTATGGTAATATAATATAATATGATATAATATAATATAATATATTATAACATAATATAATATAACATAATATAATATCTATCTATCTATCTATCTATCTATCTATCTATCTATCTATCTATCTATCTATCTATCTATCTATCTATCTATCTATCTATCTATCTATCTATCTATCTATCTATCTATCTATCTATCTATCTATCTATCTATCTATCTATCTATCTATCTAATATAATCTAATTTAATCTAATCTGTCATAAATGTGGCTTTATATGTTCCATGTACAGCCTACGGGCCCCTGTGAGGCCCATAAATAGTAATGTAGGTCAGTGTGCTCGTCTTCAGAGATCAGAGTTCAGACTTTGTGAGACTGTGAGAAATGTTTCCATGATGTTGCATAGCTCGGGGCTGTCTTCTTCTTCTCCTTCTTCTTGGACTCACTTCTCTCTTCTTCTCCTCTCTTTCTCTCTTGTTCATAGGCTGACTCCATAAAGCGCCAGTCTGACTCCACAGAGTCTGAGGATCCATGTGCTCGTTCATGCCCACGCTGGTCTTTGCCAAGGCGTGTTGTTGTTCTATTTCCTCCTCTCCTCAGCTCAGCTCAGCTCAGCTCAGCCTGCAGCCCGGGCCTCTCTCTCTCTCTCTCTCTCTCTCTCTCTCTCTCTCTCTCTCTCTCTCTCTCTCTCTCTCTCTCTCTCTCTCTCTCTCTCTCTCTCTCTCTCTCTCTCTCTCTCTCTGCCTCAGCCTCAGCTTCAGCTTCAGCCTCAGGCCCCGCTAATCATCTGCTGACGGAACCGGTTAAAATAGATGTAACCTGACTCAGCTGGGGAAGCATCTTATGCCTGTCCACGCATGTGTTGGCACAGCGACGACACGCTCGTGTAATTATACCACAAGGTATTATTAATGAAGAAATAGTCTTTAATCAGTGTAACATTTCAGGTGAATGTCCAAGTCCTACGTCATGGCTCAGTTTTCTGCTGTAGTCTAAGTATACATTAATATTACATTTGTAAGCAGCTATTTGTGTGGTCCTTTTTTTCCCCTTTAAAAAAAAATAATAATAATAATAATACAATCATAATAATAATAATAATAATAAATATATAAATAAAAAGTAAATGTAATTTGAAGTATATAAAATAACATATGTGGCTGTGGAGCATTAACTTGTTAAATAATTTAATTATGACTATAAATGTGTGATATTATGTGACATCATCATGACTTTTTTCCCTCCATTTTACGAAATAAAATCATGCAGCACTGCAACATTAAACGTGTAAATAATATAATATTAGAAGACAAATTATACGCTTTAATAAAATAAAATAAATTAAAATGCGAAATTCATGTGCATATATAGTATTTTTCAAATAAATAAATACATAAATAAATAAAAGAGAAGGATGCATGGGCTAAGCACAGAAACATTTTTATTTAAATAACGTCTGGCCATATATGGAACACTGCTAAAAATAAATAAGACAAAAAAAAAACACAATAAAGATTGATACAAGTAAATCAGAGGGTGGGACAATCAGTAGCTTACGGTGGTTCATGGATATTTGTTTTGTTGTTGCACCAGTAGCCAAGAAGAAAACAGTCAAAGCGTCATCAGAAAAGCTGTGGTAAAGTATTTACAAACGTGGATTCACACACTTACCCTTCAATATATCACTCAATCAACTATGACACGAGGAAAAGGTAAGCAGTTTTTTTTTTTTTTTTTTTTTTTTCATCTCACAACAAAATGAGGTCATATTGAAAAAAAGGCACGATACAGTTAACTTGTGCTACATTGTTGTCCTGCGATGAACGCTTTATTTTTTGCAGGAATGGCAGGAAAGTGACGTCCGCGTAAAAGTGGGCTCGCGCCCAGGCTGTGATTGCTTTGGGTAATAGTGGTTCATTCATCCCTCGACACAAAGAAAAATAAATTAATACAAAAATAACTGTAGAAATGTTCTATCATTTTGCCAGCGCGAAAACCGACACAATCCATGAACCTGTCTGGCTCCGTTAACGTCACCTATACGTGTGCGTAAAGTTTGCGTTTTTAAATCACCAGTATTGTCCGATTTGAACCCGAATTTTTGTTGCTTTCTTTTTTTTTTTCTCAGAATATCGTCCCAGCGCTTATGGCGGAGTTGTGGTGGTGATGGACCAGAGGAGGCTGCAGAGAGTTCGTGGTCGAGTACCAGGAGTAGTTTGCCAAAAAAGACGATGGCGCAGTCGTGTTGGGGGGGCTGCTGCTGCTCTGAGGTAAACTGGAGTTGACACTGTTGATTCTCTGAGTCTGTGGAAAGTCCCAGGCAGTAGTTGGCGGAGACGCGCAGGGGGGTGATTCGCTGGAGGCAACGTGTTGCTCTGGAGGGATTTCTCCACTTTTCCACAACTTCTTGAACTTGGAGCGACGGTTTTGGAACCAGATTTTGACCTGGAATGGAAACACGCATGAGTGGTGATCAGATGTTTTTTCTAAAAGTCATAGCTGACACTTTTAATCTCGTTTCAACTTGGATGACAGTGTGCGGAACCGCAATGTCCACAATGCACCCACCTGTGTTTGCGTGAGGCCCATTGAGGCTGCCAGCTCGGCCCGCTCTGGTAAAGCCAAATACTGCGTCTTTTGGAACCTCCGCTGAAGTGCTGCCAGTTGGAAGCTGGAATAAATGGTTCGAGGTTTCCTGACCTTCTTTGGTTTTCCATTAACCATCCGGATTTCTGGCTCGCTCTCTTCTTTCTCTGAGGGAACATTTAAATGGAATTGATGTAATGCATTAAAAAAAAAAACTTACAGAGATTTGGCAATAAATAAATAACACAAACAATAAAAAAAATATTTTGGCATTAATATACTCATATATGTAGACATGATAATACAATTTAAACAAACAAATTGAATATTATTAATATTATTTGCTCCTCAAACATGAGAGATATTTGATATTTGGCATACAATAAGCGTGTCCTTACCTGTGTCTGCTGGTGTCGGAGATGAGTTGGGGCCGTAGGAAGTGTATGCGCCGTACGATGAGTTGAAACCGAGGTCGTAGGACTTGGCGTTATATGGCACAGTGCCGGCGGCGCTGCTGTGGTACTGGTACGAGCCGAGCTGACCGAAGGGAGAGCCGGCGCAGTGGCCAGGCTGCTGGCTGTTGTAATAGCTGCTGTCCGTCGCCGTGGATACCGGCAGAGTCGGGGACTCCTGCGATTTGTGCAAGCTGTGGTAATTGCTTGAGGTAATCTGGTTCGAATGCATATCAGTGTTGAGGTTCTCAAAAACCCCAGTCATGTTCGCGTTTCGTCGCAAAGCGGAGCGGTCTCGTAACCCGCGCGCAAGAAAATCGCAAAAATTGCGAAAAAAAAACTGCAAGGCTGAAAAATGCGACTCAAATCATGCACTGATGACCCCTTCTTCGTGAAGCGAAACGCCTTCCCCGTGCAAACTGAAGCAAAATCAAGCCGAAGGTGTGTCCCTCTCACTGTGGCCTGTGATTATCTGCTACGGTCGACGGTGGGAGCGCATTTATGAGAAGCGTGAGAGGGAAGAGAGCTTCTGTGTCTGAGGCAACCAATGAGTAAGAGCTGCACCGCTGACTACTCCCCACCGCGTCCACCCTCCATTATTCCTCCTGCAGGTCAGTGTGTTCTGCACAGACTCCGCATCGAAGCATCCACAGACACACAATCACAGAGAGGCGCAGTGACCCAAACACAAGTAATCATCCGTGTGCGTAATCATCCACAGAGGATAAAAATGACAAGAACTTTGACATGATGTGGATTAATGTTCCACACATTAGCTCATTAGTTTTCAGTGGCTTTGCGGTTTGTGGTGAAACATGTTTACGCCTATGCTGCAGATTTATGTCACTTTTCATCGAGAGTGATTTAATAAATAAATACATTTAGTCTAACAAAAAAAAAAAAAAAAATCAGAAAACTATATTGTATTATAGGGAGAACCATGCACTGAATTCAGCCACAACGTTATTACAAAATTAAAAGCATGTGGATGAGACTGGAGGTTGTGTTAGGTGACTGAATGCAGAGGTTGCAGCGCCTCCATGTGTTGGAAATCGGATTTACATCTCTCTCACTCTCTTTTATTTGCTGTGTTTGTCTTCAACACACACGTCGGTTTGCAGATTATGTGGCGTTGAGGTGTTTTCCTTATTGCCACAAGATGGCAGCATAGTTCCTTTTATCAACACAGCAGCACACAAACACACACACACACACAAACCTGTAAATAGACAAGGTGCATTTTGCCATTTCTGAAGCACTTTCAACAAGTCCAGAACAAAATAACACTTGTAACACTTGTAAATGTTTGTTTTTACTCCTGATTTGAATATTGACCTAATATTGGCCCGATCTTTAACTGACACTATGAATAAAATTATACATTCCCAGAGATAGACGTGGTGATGATGATGATGTTTATATTCATGTTAAAGTATATACACACATATATATATGTATATATATGGTTTGTACCACAGTCTGCACTGCACTATTATTGTTGATGTTTGATTAGGATTAGTGTTTATGTTAATTTGTCTGTCACTATGTGTTTTCCTCTATGATTGTAAAAAAAAAAAAAAAAAAAAAAATAACTGATGACTGTTGGATGACATCACAAATTTAAATAGATACATTTAACTAAACTCACATTTGTACTATGTTGTGTAAATGAACAATTTGGTTAAATCTAAATTGAATGTGATATTTTAGTCCAAAAAGTAGATTCAAAGATTGTGATTAAAATACAAGCAACCACTGAAGGCAAAAAAAATAAAAAATGGAGATTATAAATTAAATAAAGTTTTGCCCTGCTGTAAGATCATGATGAATTTTGTCTGCAGCAGGAACCCTAAATCCAGTCGAGCACTGTCTGTTCATTGTTTCCCTGAAAAGCAGTCAATCCTCTCTCAATGAGTCTTTATGTCTGTGCTCATTGGTGCAGAATTGTCTCATTCAGACGTCCTGCACACATTCTACAGAGTTACATCTATGAAGTTAACAATGGAAGTCATGTAAATAATGATCCTCTCTAATCAGGCTTCTTTTCATCAGAGAGTTTAGCTGATGTTGATATTTTTTATTAGTGTTCTGGGTTAAATTAGACAAAACAGTATTTTCTTAATACACATTTCTTGGCAAACGTCCTCCAGTATAAAATACTACACATGTAAAATGTTAGCTATTTCAAGAACTGAGGAGAATTCATCATGTGATTAAATAATAATGGTCAGAAAGAATTCACATCATGTTCAGCATTGAGCCAAAAAACAGCATAGACTGTGTAGTAACAACTATATCTGTCACGCAAATCTCTTGTTGGAGTAGTTATCACTGTTGTCATGGTGATCATGGCCAGTTAATTGCCGAAGATTTAATTTTTAATGCCAATTGTTTCCCCCCCTCTGTCACAGAGCAGCTGTTACTGTAGCATCCCAGTGATCGAAGACCCGGAAATAATGCTGAATGACACAGACTTTTATTGATAATGTATTATGTATTTAATGTTTTCCTCCAGTTCCTATACTGTATGTCCCATCTTTCTTAAAAAGAATAAAACACACAAAAAAGGAAAACTGGAGACTATACTGTACGTCACACACTAATCCAACCATCCATTATCACACATTTCCTGATGGTCTTACACCACCAATGATAACAGAATTCAACATGTTTAAAAGTCACATACTGTCACTTTTCACCTTTCTGCATTTGTAAGAACGTTAAACGATTATAACTGAAGTATTTTTTCCTTTTTGTGTGTGCTACACAATCAGTGAGAGGTTTCACAAATGGACAAAAAGAAAGTAACTCTAACTCTTACTCTTTGTGATGGAGAAATTCATTTTTCCATACATTTTATGTTGTGTCTAATTACACTGTCGCTTATTACAATCAGCGCATAATTGCAGCCGATACAGCACTGCACTCGGAAGGTTGTGAGACGACAACATGCTCATTGGCTGTTATTGACATTTTGTCTTTGTCAAATCAAAGTGACGAAAACAGGAAGTCGCGATCCAAAATAACAACTCTGACATTCTGAGGAGTTATTGATCTCTTTCTGTTTGCCACCTTTCTTTCTTTAAAAATGATCCTCACCTCGGGGTGAGTTTCAAAGAATCGTTACTAGGCGTCAGATCTCTAGAGAAGAAGAAATCAAGCGTCCGTGGCGACACGGTGGCTTCTGTCTGTCACTGGCAGCAACTCAGAGGAAAACGTATGATGCAAAGTGTCAATAAAGGAGGAAAACAGTGAATATTAAGTGATTTATTTAGATGCAAACTGCTATAGATTTCAGGACAAAAGCCTTAATTACAGTGTTTGTGCAGAGCAGTGATAATGATGATGATGTTTTAATGATCTCTGCAGGATTACTGCTGCTTACATTCTGACAGTCTATACTTTCCACTTTGTGATTTTCTGAACCAAAGTCTTGTTTTGTTCTGTAAGGCACGAGTGAATTAACCAGATATTAGACTTTATCTATCCAGATTCAGCTATGTGTTTATCACAGGTGCAGAAGTAAAGATAAGTATACTATAATACATTAAAAGGACAGGTATTATATTAAAGGATATCACAAAAGTCAGGGGCCTGCAACCTTTAGAATGAAGAGGCATGTTGTCACTTCTCCACCCTGATAAAATGAATCTGGAGCCGCAAAAACAACAACAATTTGACACTTACATTGTATACATATATACTTTACTTACAAACTTTAAAAACAATACAGACACAAAAAAATCCCCCAAAAACATCTACTCTAAACTTTCTGGATTGCCTTTACTCTATAAAATGATCTTGTGACATCTCAGTTTTTCATCATTCATCAACATCATTCTGTCGTTGCCATGTGAATAAGTGCCGTTTCACCCATTTCTCCACACAACTTCCTCTTGTACTCTTATCCTATGAGTCAACTGCTCCATCACATATATCTCACTCATGACCCAACCTCTTATAAAGTGTAGAAAAACAAAGACTTTGAAATGAAATAAATTATTACTACTTCATGTACACATTACTTTAATCTCTTTCAGGCAGGTTTTTTTTTAACATCTTAGACATTGACGACATTGAATGTGATGCACAAAATATCAAAACACTTTTATTTATGCCTTTATATCTACAAAAAAAGTGTGGAAAAACAGGTAAATAAAATAAAAACGAACACATTATTCTTTCTTCAAAGCTACAAGGAGTCACTGCAGGGGGGCCGAAGAGGCTGCAGACCCCTGAACTAAGTGATTTATCTTAAAGCCACCACTGATTTTAAACACATATTTGACAATATACAGGACTTATAGAACATATTTTTCAGTATAAGTTTTTAAATGACCTCAGTATGTTTTGTATGTACTTCACTTGGGTCAGCAGGTGCTTTTATGTCCATGTTGTGTTTAATACAGACAGGTTTCTGGCTCACTAGTGATTAGGCTGTTGGTGGATTCTCTCCGATGATCTCCTGCTGGGTCTAGTGGAGCATTCATCTCCTTGGCAACTCACCCTTTTAGTCAAATCACATGAAGTTTTTTCAGCTTTGCTGTAACTGTTCAATTATTTCCAGACAAACCGGTGTGACACAGGGGGTTTATCGGGTCTCCTGTTGTTTGTAAAAATGTATTTAGGGTCAAGTCACAGAGGTTAAAGTGGACATTTCTGCAGTTTCTGTATACATTTGCCTCGTGTGCTTCTTGCAAACATGGAAATGATCTCCCAACTGTTCCTTGACCTGGCAGTCAGAGAGGTTGAGTCTGCTCTGCATAGCTCCGGACACGAGTGGAGTTTAGGTTGGAAACCTTCAGCAGGGTGTTCATGATTTAGCATGTGTTTCCTACACATTAGTCATGGTGGTTTTCCCCTGATGAGAAGTTATTTTTAACAACAAAGGCTTTAATGACGACTGCGAGGAGACAATAACAACTGGCAGGAAGCTTTCAGTTTGGAGCTTGGAACAGATGTAATGTTTGTGTTTGATGCACCACAATGGATGTGTGCACACTCCATTTAAAGGTCCAGTGTAGGAATTAGTGACATCCAGAGATTGCAGACGGTAACAAACAGACTCCTCTGCTTACCCCTACTTTGCCAAGTGCATCAGGAAACTATGGTGGGATTCACATACCAGAAAGATTGTTGTTGTTCTTTGTTTGTGGAGTATAAGCTTCTACTTCAAAATGTGAAATCCAACCATGTAGAAACATGGTGGCACAAGATGAAGCAAAACACTTGCCTAAGATATACTTCAAAGATTGATTCTATAGTTAAAAATGTATGTAGGAGTAACAGTAGTGTCGTGAACTCACAAATGAATCTGCACTTTACAGGCCCGATAAAGGAATCCCCAGAATTCCCTGTGTCATCTGCACGGCCTGCCTGAGAAAGAATCCGGCAAGGTCCCGCTCCCCTTCATTGTTGATTCAGCGGCACACCCCCCACCCAGGAGCCATAAATGGGAGAGGTCCTTTGTGCGAGGGGAGTGGAGCAGATTTACTGTGGATGGTCTCCCTACAAAAGGCCAGGCCACTGTCACAACAGCACCAGGATCAGCTGCTCCCACTTTCACACAGTGTGATTTAACGCCGTGCTTCACACAGCCACTGATGCAGACACGGCCTCCACAGCCAATCAGCATCCATGCACCCCAGTGCTAAGACCGGGAGAGATTTAGCTTCCTTTTCTTCCAACTGCAGTCACTAATGAGATTGTTTTGCTTCTTTCTGGATTACCACCAAAATCTAATTTGGGCCATGACCCACATTTCATCTAATTTTCTTTTTGAGTTATGCTGCACACAGAGAGATAAACATAGCCATAAACATATCCTCCTTGGTGGAGGTAAGTCCCCACATATAACTACATTATTTCCATCTCCCTCTTTCACCTGCATGACATCATCAGTTAGGCTTGTTTTTTTTTTTAATTCAAAACAACATCCAGGGTCCAGTGGTCAAATCGCCCATACCAGCGCTACAATTTAAATGTTTTCTTTTCTCTCTTAAAAGTCTTGGGTTTGGTTTCCTTCACCTGAGCTTCATTTCCCTGAAACTTTAAGAGCTGCCCACTTGTGACCTATAGTTGAAGCTTCCAAACCTCCTCTGTGTGAAGATGACAAATCACGTCATCCTTCTCTTAGCAACTCTCTTAAAAGATATGAAAACAGATAACATCCATCCTCTTTTAGCACCACACTGTAGATATCATCATGTTTTTAATGCCTTGGCACACTCACAAGTTGTCTATGCCAGCTGTGCATCTTGAACATGCTTCCTTGCCTCTGTGATAACTCTGGGTTTGGTTTCCTCCGCCAGTCTGTTCTGTTGAATGTGAAATTCAAGGAGTTGGCCCTTCTGTCTGTGCAGGATTTGAGTTTCCGAGTTTTGGTATCCTAACTATTTCAGCATGAGGGCGGCTGATGTACTTAATCCAAATTATTAACAATAATTGGACATGATATTTTGCATTTATGAAGTTAAACGATTGAAACAATTAAAGTAAGTTTCAATGTCCAGCTATAAATCAACGATTAGAAGAACAATTTCACAAATATTTCACCAATTTCAACACTGTAAACTATTAGACAAAGCATGCTCTTGAATGTGAAGCTGCAACAGTGGAAGGAAATATTAACTAATTTGAATCAAACCAGTGAGCTATGTATAGAGGAGGTGTTTAAAATGGCCCCAGTGTAACTTAATACGTCTACCACTGATTTGACCAGGGGCCAAAGAGACTTTTCTTGAGCCAGTGTTCATTTTCTTCACACAAAATTGCAACTAATCTGTGAAGAAAGGCCCCGTCACCTGCAGGGGTCCACCTGTTCAACCAGTTTCTCTGTTCCCACTGACCTGAGACAATACAAGGCTGCATAGGTTCACCACCTCACATGGCTCATGTTACACAGCCACCCAGGGCAAAGTGGACATAAAAGCACTGTTTATGTGGTTGAATGAACTCAGGTAAAGGCAGTCACACACCTTTACACTCACAGGAACACACACAAAGGACCTTAAAGATGAAAGAGTCAACTTTCAACTTTTTCTCTAAAAATTGTCATTATAATATTGTATATATGTATATGTATATGTATATGTATATGTATATGTATATGTATATTTCATAATGTTGATTCAGGAAAGACACCATGAGTCTCCTATAAGCCTGTCTTTCACTGTTTCATTCCCTTGGTCACCTGGATGGAGTTTGCATGAAAAAAAAAATATTTTTTCAAATTTTGGACTACATACTATGGTATGACTTTTTTGTCAAATTTGGTCAAATTTTGGACGGCATGCTATAATATGACTCTTTGTCAAATTTAGGAAAACATACTATACTATGACTTTTTTGTCAAATCTGGTCAAATTTTGGACAACATGGTATAGTATGACTTTTTGGTAAACTTTTGAACAACATGGTATAGTATGACTATTTTGTAAAATTTTCGACGACATACTATAGTAAGACTTTTTTGGCCATTTTTGAACGACATACTGTAGTATGGGTTTTTTACCATTTTTGGACGACATACTATACGATAACTTTTTTGGCCATTTTTTGACTATATTATATATACTATACTATGACGTCCAAAAATGGTCAAAAACGTCATAGTATAGTATGTTCAACAAAAATGGTCAAAAATGGTGAAAAATCGCATTGCATAGTATGTCGTCCAAAAATTGTCAAAATTGGTCAGAAAGATCAAAGTATAGTCTGTCGTCCAAAAATGGTCAAAAACATCATAGTATAGTATGTCGTCCAAAAATGGTAAAAAATGGTCCAAAACGTCATAGTACAGTATGCTGTCCAAAAATTTTCAAAATTGGTCAGAAACATCATAGTATAGTATGTCATCCAGAAATGGTAAAAACGTCATAGTATAGTATGTCTTCCAAAAATTGTAAAAAATGGTCAAAAACGTCAAAGTATAGTATGTCTTCCAAAATTTTTAAAAAACGTCAAGGTATAGTATGTTGTCCAAAAGTGGTCAAAATTGGTAAAAAACATCATAGTCGTCCAGAAATGGACAAAAACTTCATGCTATACTATGTCGTCCAAAATTGGTCAAAAACGTCATAGTAGAGTATGTCATCCAAGAATGGTCAAAATTGGTCAAAAACGTCATAGTATAGTATGTCTTCCAAAAATTGTAAAAAAACTTCATGTATGTATAAAAGTATGTCTTCCAAAAATGGTCAAAATTGGTAAAAAAACATCATAGTATAGTCTGTCGTCCATAAATGATCAAAAACATTATTGTATAATATGTCATTCAAAAATGGTCAAAATTTGTCAAAAACGTTATACATACCATTTTATGTCGTCCAAAAATGGTCAAAAACGTCATAGTATAGTATGTCGTCCAAAAATGGTCAAAAACGTCATAGTATAGTATATCGTCCAAAAATGTTCAAAATTGGTAAAAAAATGTCATAGTATAGTAAGTCATCCAAAAATGGTAAAAATTTGTCAAAAACGTCATAGTATAGTATGTCATCTAAAAATGGTCAAAAACGTCATGGTAGAGTATGTCGTCCAAAAATGGTCAAAAATGTCATGGTATAGTATGTCGTCCAAAAATGGTAAAAAACGTCATAGTATAGTCAAACAATTGTCAAAAATGGTCAAAAACGTCATAGTATATCGTCCATAAATGGTCAAAATTGGTCAAAAACGTCATAGTATAGTATGTCTTCCAAAAATGGTAAAACACGTCATAGTAGAGTATGTCGTCCAAAAATGTTCAAAATTGGTCAGAGACGTCATAGTATAGGATATCGTCCAAAAATGGCAAAAAACGTAAGGGTATAGTATGTCGTCCAAGAATGGTCAAAATTGGTCAAAAACGTCATAGTGTAGTATGTCTTCCAAAAATTGTAAAAAACGTCATGGTATAGTATGTCGTCCAAAAATGATCAAAAACATCATAGTATAGTTTGTCGTCCAAAAATGTTCAAAATTGGTCAGAAACGTCATAGTATAGTATGTCGTCCAAAAATGGTCAAAAACGTCATACTATGTCGTCCAAAAAGGGTCAAAATTGGTCAAACATAGTAAAGTATGACCTTTTTGTCAAATTTTGGATAAAAATTTTTTTCCAAAACAATGGTCAGATTTTGGACGAAATAGTGCAGTATGACATTGGGGTCGATGACATAGTATATAGTATGACGTTTTGGGCTAAATCTAGAACCTCAGGTGCAGCGGTGGCTCAGTTGGTAGAGCACCTGCCCCATATGCTGAGGCTGGTTCGAATCCCGCACCAAGAGGTCCTCCTGTGTGTCTCCTCAACTCTCTGCCTCCTGTTTTCTGTCTCTCTCAACTATACTACCATTAAAAGCCCAAAATATATATAAAAAATAAATTGCATGATTTTGGACAACATAGTATAGTATGACCCTTTTGTCAAATTTTGGACCAAAATTTATTTTTCAGAAAAATGGTCAGATTTTGGACGAAATAGTGTATTATGACATTGAGGTTGATGACATAGTATAGTATGATACTTTGGGCTAAAACTAGAACCTCAGGTGCGGCGGTGGCTCAGTTGGTAGAGCACCTGCCCCATATGCTGACGCTGTAGGCGACCCTGGTTCGAATCCTGCACCAAGAGGCCCCCCCCCTGTGTGTCTCTTCATCTCTCTGCCTCCCGTTTCCGGTCTCTCTCCACTATACTATCATTAAAGGCCCAAAAAATATGTTAAAAAAAAAACGACATAGTATAGTATGACTTTTTGTCAAATTTTGGACCAACATTTTTTTTCCCAAAAAATGGTGGTCAGAGTTTGGACAAATAGTGTCGTATGACATTGAGGTCAACGACATAGTATAGTATGACCTTTTGTCACATTTTGGGCAAAAAAAAAAGAATTACATTTTTTTTACCGATTTTGGACGACATATGACGTTTTTTCAAATTTTGGACCAAATTTTTTTTTCAAAAAAATGGTCAGAGTTTGGACGAAATAGTGTAGTATGACGTTGAGGTCGACGACATAGTATAGTATGACATTTTGGTCACATTTTGGGCAAAACATTTTTTTTCCAAAAATGGTCTGATTTTGGACGAAATAGTGTAGTATGACATTGAGGTCGACGACATAGTATAGTATGACGTTTTTGTCCAATTTTTACCATTTTTGGACGACATACTATACTATGACGTTTTTGTCCATTTTTGGATGACATACTATACTATGATGTTTTTGACCATTTTTGGACGAAATGCTATACTAAGACCTTTTTGACCATTTTTGGAAGACATAGTATAGTATGACTTTTTTGGCCATTTTTGGACGACATACTATAGTATGACGATTTTGACAATTTTTGGACGATATACTTTAGTATGAATTTTTGGCCATTTTTGGACAACATACTATACTATGACGTTTTTTTTTTTAACCAATTTTGACCATTTTTCATCATAACATACTATGACGTTTTTGACCATTTTTGGAGAACATACTATACTATGACATTTTTGACCATTTTTGGACAACACACTATACTATGACGTTTTTTACCATTTTTGGACGACATACTATACTATGACGTTTTTGACCATTTTTGGACGACATAGTATAGTATGATGTTTTTCACAAATTTTGACAATTTATGGACGACATACTATACTATGACGTTTTGGTCCATTATAGGACGACATACAATAGTATGACTTTTTGACAATTTTTGGACGACATACTGTAGTATGAAGGTTTTGGTTATTTTTGGACGGCATACTATACTATGACGTTTTTGATTATTTTTGGACGACATAGTATACTATGACGTTTCTTACCGATTTTGAACATTTTTGGACGGCATACTATACTATGACGTTTTTGACTATTTTTGACCATTTTTGGACGACATACTTTAGCATGACGTTTTGGTCCATTTTTGGACGACATACTATACTATGACGTTTTTGGCCATTTTTGGACAACAAACTATAGTATGACTTTATGACAATTTTTGGACGACATATTAAAGTATGAAGGTTTTGGTTATTTTTGGACGGCATACTATAGCATGACGTTTTGGTCCATTTTTGGACGGCATACTATAGTATGACTTTTTTGGCCATTTTTGGACGACATACTATACTATGACATTTTTGGCCATTTTTGGACAACAAACTATAGTATGACTTTATGACAATTTTTGGACGACATACTAAAGTATGAAGGTTTTGGTTATTTTTGGACGGCATACTATAGCATGACATTTTGGTCCATTTTTGGACGACATACTATACTATGACATTTTTGGCCATTTTTGGACAACAAACTATAGTATGACTTTATGACAATTTTTGGACGACATACTAAAGTATGAAGGTTTTGGTTATTTTTGGACGGCATACTATAGCATGACATTTTGGTCCATTTTTGGACGACATACTATACTATGACATTTTTTTTTACCAATTATGACAATTTTTGGACGACATACTATACTATGACGTTTTTGACCATTTTTGGAGGACATACTATACTATGACGTTTTTGACCATTTTTGGACGACATACTATACTATGACGTTTTTGATTATTTTTGGACGACATAGTATACTATGACGTTTCTTACCGATTTTGAACATTTTTGGACGGCATACTATACTATGACGTTTTTGACTATTTTTGACCATTTTTGGACGACATACTTTAGCATGACGTTTTGGTCCATTTTTGGACGACATACTATACTATGACGTTTTTGGCCATTTTTGGACAACAAACTATAGTATGACTTTATGACAATTTTTGGACGACATATTAAAGTATGAAGGTTTTGGTTATTTTTGGACGGCATACTATAGCATGACGTTTTGGTCCATTTTTGGACGGCATACTATAGTATGACTTTTTTGGCCATTTTTGGACGACATACTATACTATGACATTTTTGGCCATTTTTGGACAACAAACTATAGTATGACTTTATGACAATTTTTGGACGACATACTAAAGTATGAAGGTTTTGGTTATTTTTGGACGGCATACTATAGCATGACATTTTGGTCCATTTTTGGACGACATACTATACTATGACATTTTTGGCCATTTTTGGACAACAAACTATAGTATGACTTTATGACAATTTTTGGACGACATACTAAAGTATGAAGGTTTTGGTTATTTTTGGACGGCATACTATAGCATGACATTTTGGTCCATTTTTGGACGACATACTATACTATGACATTTTTTTTTACCAATTATGACAATTTTTGGACGACATACTATACTATGACGTTTTTGACCATTTTTGGAGGACATACTATACTATGACGTTTTTGACCATTTTTGGACGACATACTATACTATGACGTTTTTACCATTTCTGGAATACATACTATACTATGACGTTTCTGACCAATTTTGAAAATATGACGTTTTTGAACATATTTGGACGGCATACTATACTATGACGTTTTTGACTATTTTTGACCGTTTTGGACGACATATTATAGCATGATGTTTTGGTCCATTTTTGGACGACATAATATACTATGACGTTTTTTACCAATTTTGACCATTTTTGGATGACATACTATAGTATAACTTTTTCGGCCATTTTTGGTCGACATACTATACTATGACATTTTTTTTTTTACCAATTTTGACCATTTTTCATCATAACATACTATGACGTTTTTGACCATTTTTGGACAACATACTATTCTATGACGTTTTTGACCATTTTTGGACAACATACTATACTATGACGTTTTTTACCATTTTTGGACGACATACTATACTATGACGTTTTTGACCATTTTTGGACGACATAGTATAGTATGACGTTTTTCACAAATTTTGACAATTTATGGACCACATACTATACTATGACGTTTTGGTCCATTATAGGACGACATACAATAGTATGACTTTTTGACAATTCTTGGACGACATACTGTAGTATGAAGGTTTTGGTTATTTTTGGACAGCATACTATACTATGACGTTTTTGATTATTTTTGGACGACATAGTATAGTATGACGTTTTTCACAAATTTTGACAATTTATGGACGACATACTATACTATGACGTTTCTTACCGATTTTGAACATTTTTGGACGGCATACTATACTATGACGTTTTTGACTATTTTTGACCATTTTTGGACGACATACTATAGCATGACGTTTTGGTCCATTTTTGGACGACGTACTATACTATGACGTTTTTGGACATTTTTGGACAACAAACTATAGTATGACTTTATGACAATTTTTGGACGACATACTATAGTTTGAAGGTTTTGGTTATTTTTGGATGGCATACTATAGTATGACTTTTTTGGCCATTTTTGGACGACATACTATACTATGACATTTTTTTTTACCAATTATGACAATTTTTGGACGACATACTATACTATGACGTTTTTGACCATTTTTGGACGACATACTATACTATGACGTTTTTGACCATTTTTGGACGACATACTATACTATGACGTTTTTACAATTTCTGGAAGACATACTATACTATGACGTTTCTGACCAAATTTGAAAATATGACGTTTTTGAACATATTTGGACGGCATACTATACTATGACGTTTTTTACCAATTTTGACCATTTTTGGATGACATACTATAGTATAACTTTTTTGGCCATTTTTGGACGACATACTATACTATGATATTTTTTTTTTACCAATTTTTGGATGACATACTATACTATGTAGTTTTTGACCATTATAGGACGACATACAATAGTATGACTTTTTGACAATTTTTGGACGACATAGTATATTATGACGTTTCTTACCGATTTTGAACATTTTTGGACGGCATACTATACTATGACGTTTTTTTTTACCAATTTTTGGATGACATACTATACTTTGTAGTTTTTGACCATTATAGGACGACATACAATAGTATGACTTTTTGACAATTTTTGGACGACATAGTATATTATGACGTTTCTTACCGATTTTGAACATTTTTGGACGGCATACTATACTATGACGTTTTGACCATTTCTGGAAGACATACTATGCTATGACGTTTCTGACCAATTTTGGACGGCATACTATAGTACAGGGGTCACCAACCTTTTTGAGATGAGAGCTACCTTAAGGGTAAAGAATAATATGGAGGGCTACCACATTAACATTTTTTTTTTGTTTACCATTTAAATGATTAATATTATGCATTCAACTGCATACACATTCATTCCAGTGCTTACTCCTAACGATTACCAGTTTTTATAAACAATATCAAAGATATTTTACTGAGCGATCATACGGCTACATGCAAGTGAGGTGAAGTGAAGTGAGCCCGCGGGCACCGTATTGGCCGCCTGCGGGCTACCAGGTGCCCGCGGGCACCACGTTGGTGACCCCTGCTATAGTATGAAGGTTTTGGTTATTTTTGGACGACATACTTTAGTATGACTTTTTTGGCCATTTTTGGACGACATACTATACTATGACGTTTTTGGCCATTTTTGGACAACATACTATAGTCTGACTTTTTGACAATTTTTGGACGACATACTATAGTATGACTCTTTTGGCCATTTTTGCACAACATACTATACTATGACGTTTTTGACCATTTTTGAGCATTCTTGGAAGACATACTATACTATGACATTTTTGACCATTTTTGGACGACATACTATAGTATGACTTGTTTGGCCATTTTTGGACGACATACTATAGTCCGACTTTGTTGGCCATTTTTGGACGGCATACTATACTATGACGTTTTTTGGACAACATACTATACTATGACGTTTTTGACAATTCTTGGATGACATACTATAGTATGAAGTTTTTGACCATTTTTGGACGACATACTATATACCAGGGGTCACCAACCTTTTTGAGATGAGAGCTACCTTAAGGGTAAAAAAATAATATGGAGGGCTACCACGTTAACATTTTTTTGTTTGTTTACCATTTAAATGATTAATATTATGCATTCAACTGCATACACATTCATTCCAGTGCTTACTCCTAACGATTACCAGTTTTTATAAACAATATCAAAGATATTTTACTGAGCGATCATACGGATACATGCAAGTGAGGTGAAGTGAGCCCGCGGGCACCGTATTGGCTGCCCGCGGGCTACCAGGTGCCCGCGGGCACCACGTTGGTGACCCCTGCTATATACGATGACTTTTTTGGTCATTTTTGGATGGCATACTATACTATGACGTTTTTTGGACAACATACTATACTATGACGCTTTTGACCATTTTTGGACGACATACTATACTATGAAGTCTTTGACCGTTTTTGGACGACATACTATATACTATGACTTTTTTGGTCATTTTTGGACGACATACTTTCGTATGACTTTTTTGGCCATTTTTGGACGACATACGAGACTATGACGTTTTTTTACCAATGTTTGGATGACATACTATACTATGACGTTTTTGACCATTTTTGGACAACATACTATAGTATGAAGGTTTTGGTTATTTTTGGAAGGCATCCTATAGTATGACTTTTTTGGCCATTTTTGGACGACATACTATACTTTGACGTTTTTTTTTTTACCAATTTTGACAATTTTTGGACGACATACTATACTACGACGTTTTTGACAATTTTCGGACGACATACTATACTATGACGTTTTTGACAATTTTTGACCATTTTTAGACAACATACTATACTATGATGTTTTTGACCATTTTTGACCATTCTTGGAAGACATACTATACTATGACATTTTTGACCATTTTTGGACGACATTATATAGTATGACGTTTTTTACAAATTTTGACCATTTTTGGACGACATGCTATACTATGACGTTTTTACCATTTCTGGAAGACATACGATACTATGACGTTTCTGACCAATTTTGAAAATTTTTGGACGACATACTATAGGATGAAGGTTTTGGTTATTTTTGGATGACATACTATACTATGACGTTTTTGATCATTTTTGGAAGACATACTATACTATGATGTTTTTGACCATTTTGAGACAACATGTTATACTATGACGTTTTGACCATTTTTAGACAACATACTATACTAAGACGTTTTTGACAATTTTTGACCATTCTTGGAAGACATACTATACTATGACATTTTTGGACGACATTGTATAGTATGACGTTTTGACCATTTCTGGAAGACATACTATAGTATGAAGGTTTTGGCCATTTTTGGACGACATACTATAGTATGACGTTTTTGGCCATTTTTGGACAACATACTATAGTCTGACTTTTTGACAATTTTTGGACGACATACTATACTAAGACGTTTTTGACAATTTTTGACCATTCTTGGAAGACATACTATACTATGACATTTTTGGACGACATTGTATAGTATGACGTTTTGACCATTTTTGGACGACATACTATACTATGACGTTTTGACCATTTTTAGACAACATACTATACTAAGACGTTTTTGACAATTTTTGACCATTCTTGGAAGACATACTATACTATGACATTTTTGGACGACATTGTATAGTATGACGTTTTGACCATTTCTGGAAGACATACTATAGTATGAAGGTTTTGGCCATTTTTGGACGACATACTATACTATGACGTTTTGACCATTTTTAGACAACATACTATACTAAGACGTTTTTGACAATTTTTGACCATTCTTGGAAGACATACTATACTATGACATTTTTGGACGACATTGTATAGTATGACGTTTTGACCATTTCTGGAAGACATACTATAGTATGAAGGTTTTGGCCATTTTTGGACGACATACTATACTATGACGTTTCTGACCAATTTTGGACAACATACTATAGTATGACTTTTTGACAATTTTTGGACGACATACTATAGTATGAAGGTTTTGGCCATTTTTGGACGACATACTATACTATGACGTTTTTGGCCATTTTTGGACAACATACTATAGTCTGACTTTTTGACAATTTTTGCACGACATACTATAGTATGACTCTTTTGGCCATTTTTGCACAACATATTTACACAACATACTATACTATGACGTTTTTGACCATTTTTGGACAACATACTATACTATGACGTTTTTGACCATTTTTGAGCATTCTTGGAAGACATACTATACTATGACATTTTTGACCATTTTTGGACGACATACTATAGTATGACTTGTTTGGCCATTTTTGGACGACATACTAAAGTCCGACTTAGTTGGCCATTTTTGGACGGCATACTATACTATGACGTTTTTTGGACAACATACTATACTATGACGTTTTTTGGACAACATACTATACTATGACGTTTTTGACAATTTTTGGATGACATACTATAGTATGAAGTTTTTGACCATTTTTGGATGACATACTATATACGATGACTTTTTTGGTCATTTTTGGATGGCATACTATACTATGACGTTTTTTGGACAACATACTATACTATGACGTTTTTTACCATTTTTGGACGACATACTATAGTATGAAGTCTTTGACCATTTTTGGACGACATACTATATACTATGACTTTTTTTGGTCATTTTTGGACGACATACTATAGTATGAAGGTTTTGGTTATTTTTGGACGGCATACTATAGTATGACTTTTTTGGCCATTTTTGGACGACATACTATACTTTGACGTTTTTTTTTTTATCAATTTTGACAATTTTTGGACGACATACTATACTACGACGTTTTTGACCATTTTTGGACGACAAACTATACTATGACGTTTTTGACAATTTTTGACCATTTTTAGACAACATAGTATACTATGATGTTTTTGACCATTTTTGACCATTCTTGGAAGACATACTATACTATGACATGTTTGACCATTTTTGGACGACATTGTATAGTATGACGTTTTTTACAAATTTTGACCATTTTTGGACGACATACTATACTATGACGTTTTTACCATTTCTGGAAGACATACTATACTATGACGTTTCTGACCAATTTCGAAAATTTTTGGACGACATACTATAGTATGAAGGTTTTGGTTATTTTTGGATGACATACTATACTATGACGTTTTTGACCATTTTTGGAATACATACTATACTATGATGTTTTTGACCATTTTGAGACAACATACTATACTATGACGTTTTTGAAAATTTTTGACCATTCTTGGAAGACATACTATACTATGAAATTTTTGGACGACATTGTATAGTATGACGTTTTTTACAAATGTTGACCATTTTTGGACAACATACTATACTATGAAGTTTTGACCATTTCTGGAAGACATACCATACTATGACGTTTCTGACCAATTTTGGACGAAATACTTTAGTATGACTTTTTTGGCCATTTTTGGACGACATACTATACTACGACGTTTTTGGCCATTTTTGGACGACATACTATACTATGACCTTTTTTTACCAATTTTGACCATTTTTAGACAACATACTATACTAAGACGTTTTTGACAATTTTTGACCATTCTTGGAAGACATACTATACTATGAAATTTTTGGACGACGTTGTATAGTATGACGTTTTTTACAAATGTTGACCATTTTTGGACAACATACTATACTATGACGTTTTGACCATTTCTGGAAGACATACTATACTATGACGTTTCTGACCAATTTTGGACGAAATACTTTAGTATGACTTTTTTGGCCATTTTTGGACGACATACTATACTATGACGTTTTTGGCCATTTTTGGACGACATACTATACTATGACCTTTTTTTTTACCAATTTTGACAATTTTTGGACAACATACTATACCATGATGTTTTTGACCATTTTTGGATGACATACAATATACTATGATGTTTTGGACCATTTTTGACCATTCTCGGAAGACATACTATACTATGACATTTTTGACCATTTTTGTACGACATTGTATAGTATGACGTTTTTTACAAATTTTGACAATTTTTGGACGACATACTATACTATGACGTTTTTACCATTTTTGGACCACATACTATAGTATGACTTTTTGACAATTTTTGGACGAAATACTTTAGTATGACTTTTTTGGCCATTTTTGGACGACATACTATACTACGACGTTTTTGGCCATTTTTGGACGACATACTATACTATGACCTTTTTTTACCAATTTTGACCATTTTTAGACAACATACTATACTATGACGTTTTTGACAATTTTTGACCATTCTTGGAAGACATACTATACTATGAAATTTTTGGACGACATTGTATAGTATGACGTTTTTTTACAAATGTTGACCATTTTTGGACAACATACTATACTATGACGTTTTGACCATTTCTGGAAGACATACCATACTATGACGTTTCTGACCAATTTTGGACGAAATACTTTAGTATGACTTTTTTGGCCATTTTTGGACGACATACTATACTACGACGTTTTTGGCCATTTTTGGACGACATACTATACTATGACCTTTTTTTTACCAATTTTGACCATTTTTAGACAACATACTATACTATGACGTTTTTGACAATTTTTGACCATTCTTGGAAGACATACTATACTATGAAATTTTTGGACGACATTGTATAGTATGACGTTTTTTACAAATGTTGACCATTTTTGGACAACATACTATACTATGACGTTTTGACCATTTCTGGAAGACATACTATACTATGACGTTTCTGACCAATTTTGGACGAAATACTTTAGTATGACTTTTTTGGCCATTTTTGGACGACATACTATACTATGACCTTTTTTTTACCAATTTTGACAATTTTTGGACAACATACTATACCATGATGTTTTTGACCATTTTTGGATGACATACAATATACTATGATGTTTTGGACCATTTTTGACCATTCTCGGAAGACATACTATACTATGACATTTTTGACCATTTTTGTACGACATTGTATAGTATGACGTTTTTTACAAATTTTGACAATTTTTGGACGACATACTATACTATGACGTTTTTACCATTTTTGGACCACATACTATAGTATGACTTTTTGACAATTTTTGGACGACATACTTTACTATGAAGGTTTTGGTTATTTTTGGACGACATACTATAGTATGACTTTTTTGGCCATTTTTGGACGAAATACTTTAGTATGACTTTTTTGGCCATTTTTGGACGACATACTATACTACGACGTTTTTGGCCATTTTTGGACGACATACTATACTATGACCTTTTTTTACCAATTTTGACCATTTTTAGACAACATACTATACTATGACGTTTTTGACAATTTTTGACCATTCTTGGAAGACATACTATACTATGAAATTTTTGGACGACATTGTATAGTATGACGTTTTTTACAAATGTTGACCATTTTTGGACAACATACTATACTATGACGTTTTGACCATTTCTGGAAGACATACTATACTATGACGTTTCTGACCAATTTTGGACGAAATACTTTAGTATGACTTTTTTGGCCATTTTTGGACGACATACTATACTATGACGTTTTTGGCCATTTTTGGACGACATACTATACTATGACCTTTTTTTACCAATTTTGACAATTTTTGGACAACATACTATACCATGATGTTTTTGACCATTTTTGGATGACATACAATACACTATGATGTTTTGGACCATTTTTGACCATTCTCGGAAGACATACTATACTATGACGTTTTTACCATTTTTGGACCACATACTATAGTATGACTTTTTGACAATTTTTGGACGACATACTTTACTATGAAGGTTTTGGTTATTTTTGGACGACATACTATAGTATGACTTTTTTGGCCATTTTTGGACGACATACTATACTATGACGTTTTGACCATTTCTGGAAGAACTACTATACTATGACGTTTTGACCATTTCTGGAAGAACTACTATACTATGATGTTTCTGACCAATTTTGGACGACATACTATACTGTGAGTTTTTTGTCAAATTTTGGACAACATACTATACTATGACTTTTTTGACAAATGTTCTATTTTTTGGATGTAAAGGGCTAACCATTGAATGCTATTAGTTTTTAATGATTTTTTCCCTTAGATTTAGGTATAATTTCAACAGGTCAACACATTTTTAACATTGACTACTATGTCATGTCGGCTTTCAGAGCCTGACTACACTGTACACACATAGGATTTATTTCATTTCTGGGTTAATGTCATGATTCTTACAAAGAGAGTGATTTTAGATACAAAACTAAAGACAAGAACTAAAAATAAGAACAAAGATCTATGAAACAGGACTACAGTGAAATGTAAAATATGTTAGTAAGAGAAGACTTTTATAAAGAACATGCATTGTCAATACACAGCATAATTTCATCCAAAAAGCTTTGTGAGCAGAGATTCTGTAGATCTATTGATAAATGTGATTTCTATGACTCACTTTAAAAATACGATATTTTCCAGAACTGGGAGATATACTGGTGTCCAGTGTTTCTGCCAGCAAACAGTGGATGTGGGGCATCTCACAGTGTCATTCACTGGGTGACGTCAGTGAGGAGGCTTGTGATGCATCTGTCACCAAACTCACTGCAACAGAGATTCCATTCACATATCTTACACTCAAACCTCCCAAGTCATTTGCTGCAATTTGGAATGTGGTTAAGACCCTACTGCACCCCCCACCAGCCACTGCCTGCCGACACACACACACACACTGACACACAAAGTGCTTTCCAACTTCAACAATACCCTTATTGTGCGCTGTTCAGTTGTGTGATTGTGGCCTGGAATGCCTCAAACTTCACACCAACATCAAACACCAGCAGATACACTGCCAAGCTGTTTAATGTTCCTTGCAGGTTTTGGACAATGACATTGACTTGCTGCTGCTCGTGGGTGGAAACCACTTCAATACCAGCTTTTCAACCCAAAAACAGTATCAGTTGAGCACTTCGCAGCTTTTTTTGTGAAGACATATCTCAAACCCAATAATCCTGCTGCTATTTAAAACTCAACCATCATCAAAAATGGAAAACATACCGTTTTGCTTTTGCGTGTGTTTGGATGTCCTGAAGTCAGAGAAGATCCCTCATGTATTTAATGGCCACAACATCTTTCTTATAGTATTATTTATGTATGAACCTGAACCTCAGCAGGTGTTATTAAACACACATTCATAATACATTCAATCTTTTATGGAAGGATGATCAAGCCCGCAACCAGGATATATTGCCTCTGATCAAATGTGTATTGTTTTATTTGTTGTTATGTCAGTAAACACCTTGGGATATTTGAAGAAAATCCCACTGAAGAATGAAATTGCACCCGTTTCAAAGATCTTGCAGGCTTTTTGTGACCTACAGCAGCTCTGTCTCCTTGTGCGTCTAACGTTTGTATTTATTTGTATAGTATTTGTGCAGCTGACATACCTCACCTGATGTTTATCTACCTTTATCTACCTTCCACAATAGCAAAGTAACCCTTAATTATGTGTATGTGTATGTGTGTGTGCGTGTGTGTGTGTGTGTGTGTGTGTGTGTGTGTGTGTGTGTGTGGAATACAGTGTTTGTACAACAGATACAAATATGGATTTCAATGTTTTTGTACACTAATGGCAATGTTGTTTGTGATTTATGGCTTTTAAAATGTGAAAAATAAACAAACTTTATTATGAATTACTTGTGTAATGTTTTTGTGTTTTTTTCAATCTCTCCAATCTTTTTTTTTTTTTGACCTGTCAGCAATATAACTCTCTGTTCCCTTTCGAGCAAACTTCACAGATAAGAAGTGAAAGAAGCAAAGGAGTAATAAGACTGGGTGATTCATGTTCATGTTGTCATGTGACTTTTGGCATATTAGTCAGTATTTTCAACACAGAGGAATGTGGAGAACTATCCAAACTGGTACATCTGCTTTGTTGTGATAGTTTTCTCCTAATTTATCACAGAACATATTTTATTATATTTATTGCAGAAGAACTTCCACAGTGCAGGCCTTAGTGCTCAATTCACATGCTTATCTCAGATATGATTTTTATGGTTTGGCAGTTCACTATTCTTCAACAATAATGGCCCTTCAACATTCACTGCTCTTTTTGCAACAATCTAAAACAGGACATTATCACTAGATCAATATCACTTACAATCCTTCCAATTCCATTCCATGGTGAGAGATCTTTTTTCCACCCACACATGAATTGAAATGTGAAAGAACATATTTTGCCATATCAGGTGGTGTCTGTGTATTTTATTTGTGTGTTTATTGTGTTGCTTTATTCTGTCTGTTTGGGCTTTTACTCTGTTATGTCTTAGTTTAGAAGTGCTGTTAATCGAGTTTTATCTCAGCCAGGCCAATTCAACTGTAACAATTTAACTGTTACCTTTCCTGTATAATAATAAAATGAAATTAAATTAAATTAAACATAATGTCTTACATGTGGTGAGCATCTGACTCTAATGTGAAGTACAGCCCTGAAATGACCCACAAGTGCAAAACCTCACCACCACATCACACACATGGCACACTTTCATTGTAAAACAACAGAGACAGCTGAAGTTAGAGGTTTCATGTAGAAGTTATTTAGCACTGGACATCAACACATTCTAGAGCACCTGACAATGAGGATAATAAAAAGATAAATTGTTAAATTGGGGCTTTACTGTATATGGAGCAGTGGCTAGCACTCTTGCCTTTGTAGCAAGAAGACCCAGTTTGACCCAGGAGTTTGCATGTTCACCCCATGTGTGTGAGTGTTTTCTCGGGGTTCTGCAGTTTCCTCCCACAAACCAAAACATGCAGATTTGGGGATTATGCTAATTTGACACTCAAAATTAACTGTAGGTGTCCATGAGGAAGTTTTATTTGTCTACATGTGATGGACTGGCGACCTGTCCAGGGTGTACCCTGCCTTTAGTCCTATGTCAGCAGGGTTTGGCACCAGCGTCCCCCCCCCCCCCCCATGACCCTCGTGTGGAGGATACAGCGGTAGAAGATGAATGAATGATATAAAATCGAGCAGACGATCAAGGTAAGGTGTTTGCAGATACGAACAAGTGAGTATACTTACAAAATGTTTTGAATATTTCACATTCATTGAAAGGATGAATTGCTCTTCTGGGACCAATCATGCTTTCTGAATCTGAAACTACAACAAAACATGTCATTAAAGGTGCATTATGTAATTAATCTAAAGCAACTGATCGTAAAATCCTCCTAATGTGTCACAGAGACTCAGGAATAATGTTCATATAACAAACTGAACTCACCAACAACAACAGCACAGACAAAATATTTGCATTAAAAAAAATATTTTGCAGACTGCAAATCATGTTTATGTTTTGAAATCATGTTTTAGCATGTGGCGCCACCTACCAATCATTGCAGTCTCAGCGGCCGAGCAACCACGGGTTGCCAGTTACAGTACGTCTGAGCTACAATGGCAGAGAAAACGAAACCTAAAAGACCTCTGTATTTTGAATTTGAGTGTAGTAACCGTTTTTGGCCACATTCTTACATAAGGTGCCTTTAACTTTGTTTGGAATGCTTTCCTCATTCTTTGAGTGAATGTGCTAATTATTGTATTTTATTGCATCTGTTAGGCTGTGTTTAACTCAGCAAAGCTTCAGTGGCATTTTACAAGTTGGAATAATTAGCAATTAGCTCAATGGTCATTTGATTTTATTTTATTTTATTTGATTTAAAGGGGCCATGTGCAATTAAAAACATAAATGTCACCATTTGATGCATTACACCAGAGTTAGCCTTGGGCTACTTTACATCTGCAGCTTCTTGCACAGGTGAAGTTCGCTGTAATGGGCGGGGGTGGCGCTGTGGAGCAGCAGTAGCAGAAGAGCAGCAGCAGCATGAGATGATAATAAGCGGCTGCACGCAGCCCTCAGTCAAACACTGAGCAGTGAGGAGGAGCGCGGAGCCCCGGGACACAGTGGCTCTAAACTCGGGACTCATCGACTCGTCTGGACCGCACTGAGATGCTGCCGCTGCAGGAAGGACGGTGTTCTGTACGAGCCGCTGCTCTTTTACTGCTCTGGTGTCTTCTGCAGTCTGCTGCTGTCCTCTCCTTCAACCTGGACACCGGTCATGTCATCAGGAAAAGCGGGGAGCCCGGGAGTCTGTTCGGCTTCTCTCTGGCCATGCACCGGCAACTCAACCCCGATCAAAGAATGTAAGTGTGCGCTCTTCCATGGGAGACACCTGTTAGCAGTAAAATGACACAGACAGTAAATCTTAACTTTTTAAATCATTTAAATATCTCAGGATCTCAAGAAACTTCCACCTGATTTCAAGAATTCCATGTCTTAACGTGAAGAGTGAAACTGATGTTTGCAGTTCAAAGTAACTCTGTTCTTGTGAGATGAAGATGATGATGATGATGCGACTTTTTTTTGTTCTTTATTTTCAATAGATTTCTTCCGTCTCCCCGCAAAGCTTTGACTATGAAACGGGAAGCGGCTTTAGGACAATAAGGGTGTAAACAATGGTCAAAAGTGTCATGTAAATGTGCCTGTGAGGTCAAACTGAGGGAGCAATGAGAGCAGAGGTGTAAATGCTGAGACTGCTGGAGGATTTATTAGCTGCTTTTCAATTGCTATGGTAATTGGTTTAATGTTAACATCCAGAATATTGGATATAAATGTTTGTTTCATCTCAAATAGAACATTTGGACTATTAGTGACTAAAGTAATCAATTAATTAAAGGTGCATTATGTAATAAATCTAAAGCAACTGGCCATAAAATCCTCCTAATATGTCACAGAGACTCAGGAATAATGTTCATATAACAAACTGAACTCACCAACAACAACAGTTCAGCCAAAATATTCGCATTAAAAAAAATATTTTGCAGACTGAAAATCATGTTTATGTTTTGAAATCATGTTTTAGCATGTGGTGCCACCTACTGCCGTCTACCAATCATTGCAGTCAGTAGAGTCTCAGCTGCCGAGCAACCACGGGTTGCCAGTTATGTCAGAAAACAAAACCTAAAAGACCTCTGTATTTTGAATTTGAATGTAGTAACCGTTTGTGGCCACATTCTTACATATGGCACCTTTAATGCATGTTTTAAAAACTTGTTACAGTGTCTTATTTAATAGTTTATAAACACTACATTATTTTTTATGACTTGTAGCAGGTGCTTTTTCACGCATAAATAGTGAATATTATCCTGTGTTTGTTTTTTTTCCCCTTCAAACATGCACTTGTAGCCGCACAAGTGTGTGTGTGTGAGGTCAGGGAGGTTTTAAAGTTTGTGCCAGAATGAAAGTAAACATCAGTATTTCAAGAATGTTCACCGTAGCCGCGATGTACACATGATATTAAAGCATTTCCTTTGGCTAACCCTGAGGGTGCAGGGAGGGTGGGGAAAGAAAAGTCAGTGTAGTAAGCCTGATCATCCTGCAACACAAAGAGTGATGGGGGTGTAAGGTGGGGAGAGGAGGGCTGGGTTGGTGGGTTTGGTGGGTGTGTGGGGGGTTGGCATGTTAAAGCCTGCAAACAGGGCAAGGCTGTGTGAGATACACTGGTCAGCAGCCACAGGTCCCTGCAGCAGCATGTTGAGAAACAGAGAGCAGGAATGAAACCCCCCCCTGATAACAGAGCTTATTTCCCAAAGATCACAGATAAACCTTACCTTGTGGAATTTCTTTCTTTTTTTCTTCTAGTTTTGTTTTGTTTACCGCTGTTGTTTTGTCTACCGTGCAAAGGCACCGACATAGAGGTGAAAGCTGCTTTTCAAAAAAAAAAAAAAAAAAAAAAGAACATGTTCAAAAAGGAGTTTGTTCTTCACAAAGAACCATCGATCCTTAACCTGTGTCAGAGGTGACAAGTGCAAAGAGAGCGAAAGCCACGGAAGTGTGTGTAATATTTGTCGTGCAAACACAGGTTGGAAATGTGACACTGACCTGATTGTTTGTTTTTCGGGCCTATAAAAGTAAGATGAGAATGAAGATTTGTCTCCGGGTGGAAAAGCTGCCCCAGGTTATTTATCAAAGATGCTGCAGAAATGTTTCTAAAGGGCGGAACCCTAATTCTTCTATATCTGATATGATATCAGCAACATGCAACAAGGAATGTGTGTGCTGTCTATTTAAAATAATACAGTGACTAACAACATCACCTAATCAGCCATTTACATGGCAGCAACTCAATGCGTTTAGGCGTGTATGTCTACATGGCGGGGTACACCCTGGACAGGTCACCAGTCCATCAGAGGTCCATAAAGAGACAAACTCACACTCACATCTACGGTCAATTTAGAAAGTTTAATTTGCCTAATGCCCAAATCTGGACTGTAGGAGGAAACCAGAGAAACACGAGAACCCTGAGAAGACGACCCTTGTGTAATTCACAATTTTCAGAATGGGGGGGAAACAGCTGATTTAAAACTGTTTTGCGTAACTTTTAAATATAAACAAATGAGTTCACACAATGCTGATTAAGTCTATCACCTCCACACAACTCTCTCTGTATTTGACAGTATAGAAAGTAAAAAAAAAAAAGTGCATACAAAAAGCTTAGTAACACTTTATATTAAGGAACACATATTCACCATTAACTAGGTGCTTACTAACATATAAAAGTAGCATACTAGCCCTTTATTAGTAATTATTAAACACCTTATTCTACATAACCTAATTCTACCTCTATTACGACATGAATTAAGATTTTTCCTACATAAAGGTGTTAATACGTGATTAATATTTACTAATAAAGTGCTAGTATGCGACTTATATGCATGTTAGTAAGCACCTAGTTATTGGGAAATATGTGTTCCCTAATCTAAAGTTCCATAAAAGTTCTACTGCTCAAAAAAAAAAAAAAATCATTCAGCAGTCGAACGGGAAAAATATTTCTTGCCCCGCCCGCCCCTGTGGTGCTGCTGTTGTATACACACAAACACTCCCTCAGTCAGGTCTGATAGTATTGGTTGACAGACGCAGGCATACAAACAATGTCACATCGTTTCTGTTGTTGCATCAACAAAAATTAAAAGATTTCCGATGCGTGACCATTTCTAGGGGTTTACAGAGAATGGCCCTGAAAAAAAGCGGCAGTTCTCAGGGTGATAATTGCTTTGATGCCAAAGGTCAGAGGAGAATGGCCACGCTTGTTCCGAGATGATAGAAAGGCAACAGTAATTTCAATTAGCACTCGTGACAACCAAGGTATGCAGAAGATGCACTCCTGACCATAAGCCACGTGTACCTAATAACGTTGTGTGTACCTAAAAATTAGAGCTTAAACACAAAGTTCATTCGTTGGTTAATGTGACAATCGTTGTCTCACTAAATGTTTAAATAACAAACAGAGAATGTTTAAAAGTATATGTGAATTAAGCAGCATGTCCCCATGCCTGGCTACGATGCATGGCTCTAAATCCTCATGTGACCATTTAATAATAAGCCAGACAAGACAAGTGAAAGTGGAACTCACAGACTTAGGCAGTGATCTGCCCTCACAGCACTAACTTAAAGCTGTGAGGAACACTGACCACTCTGCCAGACTCACCCCATGGTTTAACAGCAGGAGTCGGTAAAGCGTCTCACTCTGCATCTGCCTCCTCTGTTCTCATACAAACACATGCTCGATGATTACCAGCAGCTGTAAAATACATGAATCTGATTATTATCAAGAGAGAACGGCTGACCATAATAGGGTCTTTTGTACGGGGATCGACATGTGTGATGAGATGGCCTTTCCACCTCTGCTGTTTCAGAGGGGTTGCTACTTTCTGTTGGGGGAAAAAAAGGAGAGATTAAAAGAGTTGTTTTTCTTTTTTTTGGAATGCATTTACTATTTATATGCTACCATTATTTCTGTAATGGGTTCACTGAAAGCACAGCTTGGGTGGATGGTGTTATTACAGTAGAACCCATTTTCGTGTTGGTTTCTGTTGAGTGGAAGAGGGAAAAAAAAGGAGGATCTGGTTTGAACATATTGTGGCATCTTGCAAAGACGCAAGTGAATGTATCTCCCATGAATAATGTGCTAATAATGTTAATGATGTGGATATAACGTCCACTCAATGAAACCAGAGAAAATGCACTTCTGACAAGACATGCAGAGCCATCTGTGCACGTGTAACCTGATATAGAGAACGCATCAGTGACTCGTTAGTTAAGACATTTCAGTCTGACTTTGGAAAGTTTGAAATACGTTATGTGCTTTAGAAATGGGTTAATACTTCTTCTTTTTTTTTTTAAGTTTAATGTGATCTGTATCTGCAGTGAACGTGTGCTGTCCGTCTTGTGTACCCAGGCAATCACAGGTCAGCACCAGTCTGTGTGTGGTGTAAACTGAACCAGTTAGAACAGCTGCACTGGTTCTTGTGGCTTTGAGTGCACAGCTGTGGAGCTCTGAAACACATCTGTTAACAAAGACCAGTGAGATCACTGTGCAAACCCACCCCACTCTACACTAGTTATTCCCCCTTTTATGCATGATGGGATGGGACTAGATTTTGAGGGACATTTATTATGTCTTTATATGATGTGTATATTGGAAACTTAAGCTTTTGATTTAAATGAAAAAATATTGTCTTGTGCAGTCTCTATTAAGCACACTTTTAGCCTTAAAAAAAAAAGTCTAGTTCACGTGTCTCCTCGACTGGTGTGTAGCATGTAAATGTCAGTGTTACACCTCGGTTCCTCGCTACATTCTCCAGCTGCCACTCTCCCGACAAGCGTTGCTGTTAAGTCAGTGTTTCTGTGTGTGGCGAGGTGTGTAACAAGCTCTTCATAGATGCGATGCTTTCCTGCATTTCCTGTCATGGATTTGACAGTTCTCTCTTGAGTGGACCGTTTCATTTTCGGCAGAAGGTCCATCACATAAATGTGCCGTTAAAAACACATGGAAACGAGTTTAGGCTCACATGTGTGCGAGTGTGTTTGTTACTTGAAGCGTGGTAAGAGGCCGCCATGTCAAATGGAAAAGGCAATTCTGAAAAGGGGAGTTGATCGTATTTGCATTTCAGTGGCCTTTGTTTGGTGTGGTGGTTTGCAGTTTGGGCTTTAGTCTTTACATCAGACCTCCTCTGGAGTCCTTGTTCAGCAAATAATGAGCTGTGGTGCTGTCCCCTTTAGATTCATCTGTGGGTGACAGAAGGAACCTCGGAGTCATCATGAGGAGTAAAGCATGGCGAGGATTCCTCTGTCTTTTGAGAAATGTCCTACACTGCAAGTTGGCTGCTCGGGTCAACATTACTCCCATTGTTAAAGCGGACCTAGTTCCAATTAACGCTGTTTTTTAGTGTGTATCTGCGTCATTACCTTGTTTACAAAGCCCTGAAGTTTCGAAACTAACATTTCAGCCACTGCTGAAAAAACCCAGTCCGGTTACGTAAACAGCAGTTCTCCGGAACAGCAGATCCTCCTGGTCCGGGCACAAGTCTGGGCACATCCGGTTGCGTACCTTGAACCGCAGAAGAAGAATAACGTCTGTTGTGGAGGTGTTTCACGAGCGACAGTGTCTTCTGACTCTGGGTCAAAGTCATAAAGGGACTGCGGCGGGGAGTCGTGAAGAAGCTATTTTTAAACACTGTTAAAACAATGTTTTGATAATGAGTAGCAGTGCATCCACCTTTCCAGAGGGGGGAGCTGCGCTTTTGAGAGCTGGTGTGCTAATTATGTCACTTCCGGGTACTGGCCAATCACAAGACAGTTGGGAAGGCTCTACGCTGGCTGGCCAATCACAACACACTCTGTCTTCTGGGGGTGAGATTTATGTCTGAAATATCGCGGCTCAGCACAGCGTCAGAAAAGAAGGATTTCTATCGGCTCGTTTACAGCAACTAGGAGGTTTTTGACCATAAAAACAAGTTAATGTATGTAAGTAGACCTCCATAACTAACATATATGTGCAACAGGACCACTCTATGTGAGCTTTAAGTGAAAGTTTCAGACAGCTCAGCAGTACTGTAACAGATTGGGCTTATGTGTATTAGGGAGGTATAGTCACTACAGTAGACCACACTTCACCACTGATTCCAGGTTCATCCATGGGCTGAAACACAGTTTTGTATCCAACAGAACAGCGATTTCTCCTTTCAGTTTGTCAACCGTCTATTTGCTCTTATCCTTTCTGTCAAGATGACAGTGTAGAAACAGACAGGAAACATAGGGGGGAGGGAGAAGTGGTTATGGCATCTGACATGGATGCCCTGCTGGAAATGAGCCACGGATGTTGTCATTATGTGACATGTGTCTTAAACATTAGGCCAACAGGATACCTCCATTGTTCTCTCTTCTTGTGGATAATGACAACTGTTGACACCGAGACTTAAATGCGAGGCATTTGCCGCATAGCTTCACTGCAATTTAAGAGGAATTAAGGGAGTGCTTAATGCATGCTCAATCAATGTGTGGGTTTTCTTTTGTTTTCCTTTTCTCCCTGTTTGATGTTCAAGTCAAACCTGTAGCTCTGTCAAAAAGATGCCACAATATTTGTATGTCATGAAGGCAGCCAGAAAACATGCTCTTTTTTTTTTTCTTGACAGTAAATCCTACTGTTGCTATGTTATCATTGTCACTTCACATTCACATACATGTACTTAATTCAACAAATGGGAGCTGGTTGAAAGCCCCCTTTAAAAAAAATGCAGCAGTGACAAGTGACTACAACAAAAAGCCAAAAATGTCAGTCCTTATCCACCAATCCTGTGATGCCCCCTGTGATCATTTTCTTTTCCTCACTTCAGGCTGTTGATCGGGGCACCCAGAGCCAGAGCTCTAGGAAAACAGACCTCCAGCATCACAGGAGGGCTTTATAAATGTGAAATCTCTCAGTCACATGAATGTGAACGCATTGAATTTGATAATGAAGGTAAGAAATCATCCGTCCATCCATCATTACACTTTTAAAGGTCCAGTGTGTAAAAAGTTGCAGATTGAACCTAACTAAGGACTACGCCTACCCCTCCTTTTGCCGAGGGCATCACAGAACTGGTAGCTTTCGCATTTAAGAACGGATATAATTCTTCTTTGTTTGTGTGAGAAGAATCTGCTTCAAAACGCAAAATTCACACTCTGTCAATTTGGGCTCTGTAGAAATGTGATGGTAAAAGATGCAGGCCTCTGTAAAGCAAAGGCCCTTTTCTAAGTATTTTCAGTTTCTGCCATTAAACTCTTACACACTGGTCCTTTAAGTAGAAGAAGTAGCAATAGTTAATAAAAAATTTTTTATATGATTGTCTTATGTTTCTATATATAATTAAAGAGGACTCACGTTATGAGAACAAGGAGAATCAGTGGATGGGGGTGACCGTTCAAAGCCAGGGACCTGGAGGAAAGATAGTGGTGAGTTTAACTTAACACCTGAACCGTCAATCCCAGAGACTTTGAGGTCTAATCTGGTCTAATCTGTTCTATCAAAGTATGACCTAATGCACAGCTGTGTTTCGCGACTTCAGACGTGCGCTCACCGCTATCAGAGGCGCTTGTTTGTGAACACGTCTCAGGAGTCGCGGGACATCACCGGCCGCTGCTATGTCCTGAGTCAGGACCTGACCGTCGACCCATCCTCCGACGAGGACGGAGGAAACTGGAACTTCTGTGAGGGCAGAGCCAGAGGCCATGAGATGTTCGGATCATGTCAGCAGGGTTTGGCTGCCACCTTCACCAAGGACTACCATTACGTTGTGTTCGGAGCACCGGGAGCTTACAATTGGAAAGGTCATTAACAAAATCATAACTGCACAGTCCTGGAATCTGGTTTTTCGAAAACATCTTGAAACAGATTATGCAATTTAATCTAAAAAAAAATTCTTGTCGACACCTGTCCACTTTAACTGAGCTGCTCACTCACCTCCTCTGCAGGGATTGTGCGAGTGGAGCAAAAGAACAACACTTTGCTGGAGATGGGGATTTATGATGACGGTCCCTATGAAGTTGGAGATGAGGATGTTTTAAACCCTGAGCTGGTGCCTGTTCCTGCCAACAGTTACCTCGGTGAGTCATGCTTTTTTTTTACGAATTAGCCTATTTGCCAGTTGGATTTTCCTTGTTTGTCTTTAGAATATGTATTGGTGATTTACTGGTTCCGCTTTTCCAGTCTACGAGAGAGTCTTCATTTTGCCTTGAATCTGATTCAGGAAGAGTCTTCTAACACAGCTTTAATTATTTATGATAGCAGGATTTCTTCAAAAAGTTCTTGTCACACCCTCAAATTCCCTGTCAATATGGCAGAGGAGTCTTGTGTTAACGACCCTCTATTTGAGCAAAACCCATCGTTTTAGTTGCAATTAAATTCAACTTCTTTGGTATTTAACTATCGTTGGCAGTTGAGACATTTAAAAGGTTAATGGTTTTACTGTGTGAGTGCTGCACACAGCAAAACAAAGCTATTATTTTTGACCGATTTCACAGTAGGAAAAGCCGTCAGGTAAATAATCAAAATAATGATGGCTGTGTTCCATTTAGTTTCCCCTGGTCACTGTCCCACTGTGTCCTGGTTTACATGAACAGAACTGAGCAGAGCCAAGTTATCACTAACTGGTGTTTTTCCTGCTTCAACATTTAAAATTCAAAGTGGTGAAAAAAAGCACATGAGATGTTTATGTTACTGTAGCGCCTCCTGCTGGTTGGTTGAAGCATTTTCAAAGAGAGATGGGGGGATATAGTGAATATATCGATCCATCCATTTGTTTTTACCGCTTTATCCTCCACAGGAGGGTCTCCTTTAAACTATCACTGACAAGTGAAAAGAAATAGTCATGAATACAATTTCTATAATCTGAGGCATGTGATTATCCAAACCATGCATTGACCAACTACTGATTTCTGGTCAGACGAAATCTATTATTCAGTATATTCATGCCCTACATCTCTTGCACTTCAGGATTCTCCCTCGATTCGGGTCACAACATCACCAGCAGCCGTGGCCTCACGGTGGTAGCTGGAGCTCCCAGAGCCAATCACAGCGGAGCCGTGGTTCTGCTGAAGAAACAGAGGGAAGCGTCTAACCAACTCTCTGTGGAGCACATCCTGTACGGGCCAGGACTGGCGTCCTCATTTGGATACGACCTGGCTGTAGTTGACCTGAATGGTGACAGGTGGGTAACAGGGATCATGTAATTGAGAGGGGGAATTGCTCATAAAAGTGAAGCCTTTCATTTGTAGCTGTGAGATATTTGATTGCTATAATATCATTTAATTAATGCTGTCTCTTACTAATATTTTCCTTATCAGTGGGTGTTCTTTATCAACTTGTGTCAGACACTAATACATGTTTACCACCTGTCATTGAGCTAGATGGCAGGACATCGTTGTTGGAGCCCCTCAGTTCTACATGAAGGACAGAGACGTAGGAGGTGCTGTTTATGTCTACATCAACAAGGGAGGAAAGTGGGACGAGATCACTCCTATCGTTCTGAATGGAACCAAAGACTCCATGTTTGGACTGGCAGTGGAGAACATCGGAGACGTCAATCAAGACTCTTACGAAGGTAATTTAGATGTCACGCAGTAGCTGTAGCATTTGGTCCGTTCTCATCAGTCGCGTGTCACATTACAGCAAATGTAAACTCTCTCTGATTCAGACATCGCCATCGGAGCTCCTTATGATGGGGCAGGAAAAGTCTACATTTATCACGGCTCTGCGCAAGGAATCAACACCAGCCCTGCACAGGTTTGACCTTTTTAAGCTGCTCGGACATTTTCAGTCGTTTTGTCTTCACACTTTTATGCAAGGGAAGAATATCTTACCCTTTATGATGAGTGTATATCTTAAATAACAAAGAGGAGGCAGTTACATCTAATAGTCAGACAGCAGTGTGCACCCTTATGCTTTTTTAGGTTTGGACAACAAATTTAGGCCATTTAAGCCATTCTTACTTGTTTGCATTGTAAACTTCCTCTTTAAAGTGCAAAAAAACACACGTCACAGTGATTATAGTTGTACAAATATACTTATATTGTAGTATATTTGATTTCTGACAATAAACCTTTCCTAATTGTTGAGTCCAAAAACATGCAGATTTGGGGATTAGGCAAATTGGACACTCTCTCCAGGCTATACCCCGCCTTTTACCCCATGTAAGCTGGTATTGATGCCCCCCCACGATCCTCATGTGGAGGATAAAGTGGTAGAAGATGGATGGATAGAGCCACATAGAGCTAGTTTTACAAATGCAAACCATTGTAGACCGCTTTTATGAAGAACATTAAATATCCCTGAACATTAACCCCTTGTCAAATGTTTATTCCTTGTCGCGTTTTCTTTTCTTCCTGTCTCACAGATCCTCTCAGGAAAAGATCACAACCTCGAAATATTTGGTTATTCCCTGGCAGGACACATGGACCTGGATGGTAACTCTTATCCTGACCTGGCTGTGGGTTCACTCTCAGACACAGCGCTCATTTTTAGGTAGATATTTCCTCACTATATAATAAGTGAAAACTGAAGCCTGCTGATTTCTAACACAAATTAATTGAATTACCTTTCTTTCAGAGCAAGGCCAGTCATTAGCATCAGGAGAGATGTCAAAATAACTCCACGGGAAATTGATCTTACGCTCAAAACATGTGGTAACAGCATTTGGTAGGTGTTCTAATGTTCTTGTAATTGAACAGAGCTCAGAGTCAAAACTTCCTTGCGACAATAAATGAAAAATCCTTTTCTCTCTCCATAGCTTCACTGTGGACGCTTGCTTCAGCTACACGGCAAACCCTTCATCTTACAGTCCTCGACTCAGTAAGTGAATGACCATTTATTATCCTGCTAACATATTGTTCTGCAAATTTTTTCTTACACACTCTCTCCCTGCGACACCGCAGCTATCGGCTATTCTATCGAGGCTGACGGAGAACGCAGGAAACAGGGTCTGCCCTCGAGAGTGATGTTCATGAACAAATCCCGCACAGACACAGATTACCTGTTCAACGGCACCATAGACCTCCGTGGCCAACATCAGGAAACGTGCATCAAGATGAAAGCCAAACTCAAGGTAAAACATCCCCATCGAACACTGTCAGGATATAATCCAGTCACAGGAACAACGTGGGTTAATCTGTGCTGGTTTGAGGAGTGTATTCAGACTCAATGGTGCTCGCAAAATATCTTGTTATCCTTGATATCTATCCAAGCACTTAGACACTGTATGCACAAAAAATAATCATTTTCACTGTAGAGAGGCATTAAACACTTCATTTCACATTGTAGTTGCAGCCTCTTAAATCCTGTCCTACAAGCATGATGACCCTGAAACAGTAATTTATTCATATTTTTTCAGTCTCTATTTTTATGATTGTCTAAACATTTCAGATATTTTTCAAGTAAAATGTGAAAGATTCACAATTTACTTATTTTTTTCACATTAGATAAGTAAATATTTTTAATGTAGAAGTTTTGGTCTGCAACTGAAAAATGATGATCTTGCAATATTTTCATAAACCAAATACTAATCAGTTGAGGAAATAATCAACTCTTTGTTACGGCCTGAATCTATTACATCACAAACTGTGATATACTATATGCACTATTTCTTCTTAAATTGATGGAGTATATTTGACAGTTATGAGGAGATTCACTCAGTATGCACTGTCAGTTTCTGCAGCCAAAGTCACAGAGTGTTTCCTCTCTCTGATATTTTCCACTGTTTTCTCAATAAATAGCAATGAGTGCTTGATTTTTTTGGATGCCAGATTTGACTGTTTATGCTTCCCGTGTAGGACAATATCAAGGATAAGATGCGCAGCGTTCCTATTGAGGTGTCTGCAGGGATTTTGAGCACAAAGCGTCAGAAGACGAGGAACGGCCTCCCTCAACTAATGCCCATATTAGACTCCTCACAACCAAGCAAAGAAGTCATCGAGGTAAACGACAGAAAACAGTAGACATGATGTAAAGGACTAAATGTTTACAGTGACGTCTGTTAATGACTTTGTTGCTGTGTTGCAGGTCAACTTTGTAAAAGAGGGATGCAGCAAAGATCATATTTGTCGCAGTAACGTGAGGATGGAGCACAAACTATTCTACAGGCAAAACAACATGCACACGCCGCTACTCATGTAAGAGCCACAGTTTTCAGCACTTCTAATTAAGCATGTTCACTACCGTTCAAAAGTTTGGGGTCACTTAGAAATGTCCTTATTTTTGAAGGAAAAACACTTTTTTCAATGAGTATATATGAATATATGAATCATAAATACACTCTATACATTGTTAATGTGGTAAACGACTATTCTAGCTGTTTTTTAATGGAATATGTACATAGGTGTATAGAGGCCCATTTCCAGTGTTCTAATGGTACATTGTGTTTGCTAATCGTGTTAGAAGGCTATTGGATGATTAGAAAACCCTTGAAAACCCTTGTGCAATAATGTTAGCACAGCTGAAAACTGTTTTGCTGGTTCTCAAAATTATTATTTTGAATAAAAATCATTAGTTCTAATCTTGTCAATGTCTTTACTATATTCTCTAGTCATTTGGCAACTCTTTTGATGAATAAAAGTGTGATTGTATAGGTGAACCCAAACTTTTGAACGGTAGTGTATATCGTTATAGAATATGTTTTACTTCTAATCCCAATGAAAGTCACAACCCTGAATATGTAACATTTAACATTTACAATCACGAGAACATACCACTTGCCTGGTTTTCTTCACCACGCTCGCCCTGACGTGAGTTTTTTTTTTATGTTTGCATATCTGCAGCAAGAACAACATCCCCGTGTTTCATCTGAACTATGAGAGGAAGTATTTGGCTCTGCGAGTGACAGTGAACAACATGAATGGGGACGATGCTTACGAGGCTAAGCTGGTGGCAACTTTCCCAGACACAGTGTCCTATTCGGGGGTTCGCTCTCATCAAACAGTGGTATGTCTACAGAAACACTCAGCACCACCACACTGCTTACACATCACTGTTGGCTGTAAAATGAATGAACCTTGCTGCAAATACAAAGAGTACATTATATCTTAATATTACTAATAATACTGAAGTTCTACATTTTCATTTCCTTAACGTGACCCAAATGTTAAATGCTGCAACATTACAAGAAGTGTCCCTACATTAAATCACAGACTGTCTGATGAAAGAATATACTGTGTATATCTGCTAAAATGACAGGATGAGTGACAATCTCATCATTTGTTCTTTCTAGCCGATCATCTGCATTGCCAATCAGAACGGATCGCAAGCAGACTGTGAGCTGGGAAACCCCTTTAAGAGAGATTCTCAGGTACAGCGCTGTGATTTTCATTCGTTTATCCTGATTTGGGCTTTTAGTTGTTTAAATGTACAAACATTTGTTGTTCTTTTCCCCCTCTAGACTACATTTTACATCATCCTGAGCACGGTGGATATGACTCTGGATACGACGGAGATCGAAATGGACCTACAGCTCCAAACGTAAGTGCCGCTGCGGCACAATCTGAGCTGGGATCTGTATTAGTTTGTGCAAATGTAAGACTTTGATTCTATAAATCGTGTGTTTTTGTCTTTCAGGACCAGTGTGCAAAATATAGCCCCTGTCAAAGTAAAGGCTCGTGTGATTATTGAATTGCCATTGACAGTCAGTGGGTAAGTGTGCCTATATACACATATACAGTATATATAACTGTTCAAATGTTTGGGGTCACCTATAGAATTTGTTGGTGTTTTCCATTAAAATTCACACTTTTATTCATCAAAAGAGTTGCAAAATGAATAGAAAATACAGTGAAGACATTGACAAGATTAGAAATGACGATTTTTAGTCAAAATAATAATTTTGCCCTTTCGTCAAAGAACCAGCAAAACTGTTTCCAACTGTGCTAACATCATCGCACAAGGGTATCAAAGGGTTTTATAATCATCCAATAGCCTTCTAACGCCATTAGCAAACACAATGTACCATTAGAACACTGGAAATGGGCCTCTATACACCTATGTATGTATTCCATTAAAAACCAGACGTTTGAAGCTAGAATAGTCGTTTACCACATTAACAATGTATAGAGTGTAGAATCATAGATTTATGATTCATTTAATGTTATATTCATTGAAAAAAAGAAAAGAAGTGCTTTTCCTTAAAAAAAAAGGATATTTCTAAGTGACCCCAAACTTTTGAACGGCAGTGTAGATATACACAGCGCCTCCAACAGTATGTGAAATTAAAACCCATGCTTGTTGTCCTCAGAGAGGCCAGGCCTAACCAGGTTTCTTTTGGAGGTGTTGTGAAAGGAGAAAGTGCCATGAAGACAGAGGAGGAGATCGGGAGCTTGATTAACTATAACTTCAGAGTAGGTTTATCCATGTGGCTCCTGCCTTTGCGTGTGCGTGTTGTTAAATCATCATTTGATAGCATATGAAATGACTCTATTGATTGTTCTCAACAGATACACAACTTGTGGAAGTCTTTGACGCCTTCTGTTAAAGCCTCTCTGCACATTCAGTGGCCCAAATTCAACAAAGATGGCAAATGGCTTTTGTACCTGGTGAAAATCACAGCCACGGGACGCGAGGACATACAATGCTCTCCTGAGTCTGAGATCAACGCTCTCAAACACATCCAGGTAGGAGTGATTCAAATTTTTACTTAAAGTATAATCAGCGTCATATTATAGAAATCAGTCACACCTTAATTCTGAAATGTGCTTTCAGGAGTCCACTGTGTCCCGGAGGAAACGGGAAATTGAGAGAAAAGGAAGAAAAGCCTCAGCGAAAATAACTTCTCTGTCAGACAAGAATAGAGTTTTGGTGAGTCACTGGCACATTCACATTATATGAGAAAGGTGTATATGTAATGTGTAATAACCCTAATGTTATGCTCTCTTTTCTAGTCCTGTGAGAATGGGATGAAATGTGTGGTGCTCACATGCCCCCTGCAGGGTCTGGACGGTACAACAGTTGAGCTGAGGTCCCGACTGTGGAACTCCACCTTTATTGAGGTGATATATTGTATTTTTTTTTGTCTTTCGAGTTTTGTGATAATACTGGAATAACTGATGTGTTATGATGACTTTGTTTCTACGCAGGATTACGCCTCTGTGTCGACCTTGCATATCGTAGTGAAGGCCACGCTCGTGCTTCATGCTCAGGCTGAGAACATGATCCTGACAACTCCTGACATCGATGTAAGCAGCTCAACGGCTACAACACATTATTAGCTCTGCCAAGGAGGATATTTTTGTATAGTTTATAGTGACTTTTGTCTGTCGACGTGTCTGTCAGCAGGATTATGTAGCAAGCACTGAAGTAGGGATGCACTGATGCTGCTCTTGTGTACTCTTATTTGTAGTCATAAAAGAGTACTCATACTGCTGCACCCAATACAACTTTATGTATCTTCAAGTGAGCTGAGCAGCTGTGTCGCAATTTGGAAATACTCAGTGATGACAAAAGTAGAGCAGACTGTAACCTGTGTTCTGCCAGACTCTCAAGGAGGCAAAAAGTAGCTCCTTCATCACAACAAAAGGATTTGCCTTTAAATATTAAGTATTATTCATCTAATCTAATTCAAGTCTATCTGTTCTTATACTTCTTCTCACCTACACATTTGGTGTTACATTACAAATAAGGCTATAGTCTAAGTTATTTAACATATCTCGATGTAAATAAAATAGGTTTACAGCAAAAATAAAAGAATTAAAGGAAGTACTCTAATTAAAGAAATCATGTTTGTACTCAGTCAGAAAAAGGTGGTATTAGTGCATCACTAAACGGAGGTGATTTCATTAAACCTTGGTAAAAGAGTGGGATATGGGTCTGTGACTTTTGAATTCAATTAAGTAAACAATTTTCACTTTAATGTTATGTAATGTTAATGTTGTTAAGATGTTTTTTTTTTTTGACATTTTGAGGAATTATGGGAAATAGGAAAACAAGAATATGTACAGTGACTGTATCTGTGAACAAGATCTTAGTGTCAGCTGTGTATTACACTGATGTAATCTTACTTTGCTGGTGTTTTGCAGGTGACAGTGGCCGTGTCCCCAGAAAGCACAGTAGCGCAGTACGGCGGCGTCCCCTGGTGGATCATACTGGTGGCTGTTCTCGCAGGCATCCTGATTCTGGCTTTGCTGGTGTTTCTGCTCTGGAAGGTGAGTACGAGGGGACGCTGTATCTTCATCATGTCTGGTCCATGTCTGGTGGAAAACAGGAGACAACAGTGGTTTGAAATGGGGCGAAGACCGTGGAGTTTATTAAAGTCTGACATATTAATTTTTGATATATACATTAAAATGACAAGAGAAATAACATACAGTGCAAGGGAGGCAAGAAGTCCTCTACCTGATTGAGGTTAAACTGTAACAAAATAAGAAGACACAGAATGCAGTAAATAGCACAACAGAATAAAATATAATAAAATGAATTAGTGGAAGGGAAAGTAGGAGAATATGACAATAAGAGATAATATTTGTTAATAATATTATTGTCACAGTAAAATTAGAATCATACCGCTTTATCCTCCACATGAGGGCTGAGGTCGCTGGAGCCAATCCCAGCTGACACAGGGCGAAAGGCAGGGTGGTACAGGTGGTCAGGACCGGGGCCTAATAGAATAATCAGGCCATTTTTAGCCAAAAAATGGTAAACAAAAAAAACAAAATTAATTAGATTATTAGACAAAACATAAATAACTAGAAAAGCACTCGGAGAGTGCAGACCTCCATCAAAACAGCTCAGTGCCTACAAAATACACCCTGCTGGCGCGCAGCGTGTACGGATCACACCCAAAATGTTATCACTTGTTCCTAGTCCCATTGTCGACATTTCCTGAATTTCATCCAAATCTGTCTGTGACTATTCAAGTTATGTTGGTCACTAACAGACAGACAGACAAACTCCGAAAACATACCTCCTAGTGGAGGTCAATTATGGTGACTCTGTGTTGAAGAGGTTGCTAAGATGTGCTTTTTAGTTGTGTCTGTTTCAACAAAATACAACCACACAGATGACTTAGAGTTCAGCAAACATGAGCAGCCTGTGTTCTGTTGGGTGAGTCTAAAGTTGTGAAAAAAAACAGAAATGTGTTTTCTTTTTAAAATGTATATGGTCGTTTGAAAGAGGTGAAATCTGAGGACTATGATCACCATCACTGATTGACGTTGTAACTCTTAACCATCCGTAACCCTGACTCCTCCTCCTCAGTGTGGTTTCTTCAAGAGAGCGACAAAAGACGAATGTGACGCTGCATACCACAAGGCAGAGATCCATGTTCAGCCCTCTGACAAAGACAAACTCTCTGCTGAGGCCTGATTTATACTCTGAACAGGGGTAAAAACAAGCTGTCAGCATGGAGTGTGAATGCTGCAGTCACTAACCAACTCACTTTGCTGCCCAAAACAAATTCAATCAGACACGTTGTTGTACAAAGCTGGTGATTATCTGGGAACATTTCCATTCAAAGAGAAACTCTTTCAGCTTAAATGCAACATGAACAAATGAACAGATTCACAAAATCATGATTTATCACACATTTTCTAGAATTTGTACAAATAGGTGTCTCTGAATTTTGCCCATAAAGTATTTGCTTAATGTTGCTTTGCAGGTGCTTTTGCTGACGCTGCTTTTCGTGCTTTAAGTGTCCTGTGTAAACTGCAATGCATGCCTAACCATCCTGCACCCCCCTGTTTGTGTTTAGTATGCATACATACAGCATTTATCAGGTTGAAATGATGCTCAATTGATGTGAAAACACCGTGTTTGACATCTTCTCCCCTCAGTGTGGATTCTTCAAGCACTCCAAACAAGACGGCAGCGTTCCTCGTTATCACGCCGTGCGGATAAAGAAGGAAACGCCGGAGTATAACGACGGAAAAGTGGCGCTCGACACTTTCGAAAAGAAGCAGTGGATGACGACTTGGATCGACAACGAAAGCTATTCGTGATTCATCCGCTTGAAATGATTTCTTCGGCTGGATGTCATGAATAATGTCAAGGCACAAATACACTGTACTTTGTTTTTCCTTTGAACATGATGCTCAGTGAGGCCACTGTACAGATAACGACCTTTTTTGTATTGTAAGTTTTGTACATATTTAAATACTTACACACACACTGTATATTTATTTTTTTTGCTTTTAAAAAAAGATGCAGCCAAAGTTTACTACTGTTTGTGTAAAGTTGTGCCGTCTTTGCGAGGAAGGTACAGCTCAGTGTAATGTGAATCAGTTATATTTTTAAGGTTGTCTTGTATAAAAAAAGAAAGTATATGGGACGACTTGTAGGTACATTATCATGTCAATAGAGAACAAATGACCACAATCAACTCCAATTGTTGTGGCGTTCAGGTAGCATCCACTGTGCTGTAGGTTATCACTGAAGTATGAAAAAACACTGTTGTTTTTTTGACATGAAACCAAAGGGAAGTTGGTGCAAAGCAACTGAAATCTGTATTATAGATATAATTCAAAGTCAAACTTATCTCGTTGAGTTGTAAAATACAATAAAATGCTTAAAAAGTGATAACATTGTTGAATCTCCCTCTCGATATATATATATATATATATATATATATATATTACAATCAGACTTTTTTTTGTTAGAATAATGAGAAATCAGCTTCATAAAACATCGTGATTATATTGACCAACTGTCTATTATGCAATAAGGGTGAGAAAAGCATAAGTCTTACTTACACCTGACAAGCTAAGGGAAGCAATACTTTCGTTTTTCACAAGAAAAAATCAATTCAAACAAACAATTACAAGAATAGCGACTCACCTATCCATCCATTTAAAAGCTAAAACAGGGTCTATGCAGGTTCAATAAGTCAAATTTAAGACTTTTTTAAGACCATAATGAATACAATTTAAGACCCATTTAAAATCCATACTGGCAAAAAAGTACAAAAGACATGAAAAAATTGGAGCCACAAATCGTTATGCTAAGCTGAAACACACCGTGTCGCACGCGCACAGCACACTAGCTAGTGGCGCTCGATAAATTCTCACCGGTCAGAACAGGTGGCCTACTTTAGTTCCGTGTTGTAGTTATGTTATCACATCCTCAAAAATAGAAACACTTCAAAGCGAGACTGAAGTTTATGCATGTTTTAAATACAAGTCATGTTAATAGATTTTTAAGACCTTTCAAAATTGTATTTAAGACCTTTTAGGAGAATTTAAGACAAGGCCTTAAGTTCAAATTATTGGATTTAAGACTTTTTAAGACCCCGCGGATACCCTGTAAAAAAAATGTTGCCCTCTTTAAAGTAAAGCAATTTAACCTTCATCAAAAGATTTATTTAATCACTCCTTGAACAAGCAAAGCATTTACATGGGAAGAAATGACCACTTCCACTACTGTATATAAAAACCACTGCATTGAAAATACCTTGAAAATAGTTTAATATCTTTGTATGACCTACAAGTTGGGGAAAGCAGTTTTAAAAGGAATTGTGATGATTGCAAATCGATGACATCTTTGAAAGTTTGAAAGAAAACATCCATATATATGACTTCTGATATAAGCCCAATGTTAATATACACACCGGGCCAGTATACTTATTTCAAATCAGTCAAATGTCAAACGAAAGGTTTTCTCCTGCTCCTTGCGCTGGTTGTCGCACAGTTTGGACACATCCTCCACTCGTCTCTGCAGAAGCACTGAATTCTGGTCGATCCACTGCAGAGAATCCATGTGGGCATTGAGAATTTTACAGATCTGCTGCAGCTGAAATGAAAAAGAAAAAAGGGATATTTAAATTGAATTTAAAGCCACAAATGTAAAAGCGTTATTTATTTATTTATTTATTTTTTGACAAAAATGTGATTTCAACTTACTGGATCACTGGTGTCTCCTGAGCCACTGGACGTGTTGAGGTGCTCGATGATCTCCTTCAGGTCCTGGGACATCCTCTTCAGCTGTGCGTCCACATTCTCTGCAAGCTTGTATGTTCTTTCGCGCTCTTCGTCGGCATTCTGCATGTAGATGGTTCCACTCTGCTCTTTCACAGATTCCTCAAGCGGGCAAAGTAAGTCCTCCAGCTCCTTCTGTTGGGACAGGATGAAATCCAGTTCCTGGTTGAGCCTCCTCTGGTCCAGCTTTACCTTCTCCATCTCCTTATGCAGGGATGTGATCTTCTCTCCATTCTCCACCAACATGCGGTCCCAGGCATTCACCTGAGTTGCCTGCTGTAAGAAATGCCTCTCTTGGTCCTCCAGCTCAAGACTCCATTTGTTAATAAGACCCTCCAGTTGTGCATAGGTCATCACTGGAGGAGCTGTGGTTGTAGTGATTGCTGTGGCTGCGGCAGTTGTTGTGGTGCTTATTCCAGATGCAGGTTTGATTCCCAGTGTGAAGCCTGTTGCGGCACCTGTTGCAGCACCTATTGTGGCAGCAGGAACAGGAGCAGAGATGGAGGAGGTGGTAGATGCTCCCAAAGGTTTGAGCATGAAAGCCAGAGCTCCACCAGCTGCTGTGGTTGCTGCAGGAGCAGTGCTCGCTGCTGAAGCTGCGACCGAACCCAAAGTGAAGCCTGTGCCTGTTGCAGCAGCAGCAGTAGCTGTGGTGAACGGTGCTGCAAAGAGAGAGGGACCGAGAGATGGAGCTGCGGCTGGAGCTGAAACCGGGGCTGGTTGGGTCAATGCAGCAGGAGCTGGGGTTGATGACGGTTTAATCCCAAAGGCAAATCCTCCACCTTGAGGCGCTGTTGTGGCTGCAGCAGTTGAGACTGGCTGGGGCTGGGTGCCTAGTGTGAGGGTGGAGGGAGCACTGGTACCAAAGCTGAAGCCTCCCCCTGCAGGGGCAGTAGGGGCAGCAGCTGTGGTCATCTGGACCTTTGTGTTTCCAAAGCTGAACCCTCCGAAGTTGAGGCCACCTGATGCTGCTGTTGCTGCCGGTGCTGTTGTAGCAGCAATTTGGGGTTGGAGCTGGGGTTGGAGTTGTTGTTGGAGCTGGGGTTGGAGTTGTTGTTGGAGCTGGGGCTGGGGCTGGAGCTGGGATTGAAGTTGGGATTGGAGCTGGGATTGGAGCTGAGATTGGAGCTGGGATTGGAACTGAGGTTGGAGCTGATGTTGGAGCTGAGGTTGGAGCTGATGTTGGAGCTGAGGTTGGAGCTGAGGTTGGAGCTGGGCTGGAGCCTGAGTAGCATTCCCGAAGCTGAAGCCGCCTCCTGCAGGGGCGGCAGCGGTGGTCTGTGAGGACAAACCTGCGCCCAGTGCAAACCCTGACCCCGCCGGTGGAGCTGCCGTGGAGCCGAGGGTCAACACCGCTCCAGCAGCTCCTGGTGTAGCTTGAGCAGGCGTGCCGATACCAAATGTAGTGTTGGCGGGGGTGCCAAAAGAAAATCCTCCACCAGCGGGTGTGCTCTTGGCTGGTGTGCCGAAACTGAAACCGCCGGCGCCGCCAGCGTTGGCCTGGGTGGGCTGGGTACCGAAGGTGAAGCCACCACCGGGGGCTGCAGGTGCGGCGCTCGTCAGCCCAAAGCCGGTGCCGGCGGCGGGTGCGGCAGCGGCGGCTGTGGTCTTCTGACCTCCGAAGGTAAAAGTGGAAGAAGGCTGCCCGAAGCCAAAGCCGCCACTCATTTTCTTTGAAAGTGTTCCGAAAGCAGATAAACAAAATGGTCCCTTCCTCGTTGAACGTCGGTCTCTTTTGGCGGGTCACAACAACAAGTCTGTTCAGCTAAAGTTCCAGAGAAAACCTTTCCTCCTACGATCACGTTTAAAGTGTTAATATTTAATGAAGTCGATCAAAGGATTACCTTGACTTAGATGAGAACCAACATCTAAACGCACATCTTTCTCAGAAACGTGGCCCGCAGACGTTTATCCACACAGGCATTTCTGTGGACGTCTACAGGAAGTGACGATGGTTAGGACCAACCATTACGGTCTCGACATGATTGACAGATGTACTGTCCAATCACAACGCCACATTTAAATAGTTGGACTTCCAGCGCGCCTCCCAAAGAGAAAACAGTATTTGAGAGCTATCCGTTTTTTGTATGGGTGCCTTACGAATGCCGATATAAAAGTTATGATTATAAAAGAAGCAAAGCGGCTACAATGCAGTTTTCTTTTCTGCAAATGTGATAAGAAATGCGCACAATCGATGTCGATATGTTGAATGCACCGTTTACGCAGCACATACGTGTAATTCAAACAAATAGAAAACTCTGGCCATACATTTAAATGATATCCTCCATGTTCTACTCCACGCAACAAATAAAATGGATAACATTTTCAATTTTATTTCCGGGACAATAAAGTTTTTTTCCTGTCAAAAACTGTCAGGCAGTGACTCATCTTGCCACTGCTGTGACTCTCTGAATTTAGCTGCACCGCCGAGAACAACCAACTGTCATATTGTTGTTGACATGTGTGCAGTCAGTGCAATGATTGCACAAGTGAACTGAACGGTTGACGTAGACATTTCTGGGCTTGACTAAAGGATGCTCAGATTTCACCAAAGCGCTCAACAACAGGGGCTATTTAGGCTAACGAGTGTGCGCGAGCCGCTGAAGTTAGCCGACGAGCTAATGTAAACATAGATCGTCCACAGTGTCCACTGTGCGCTGCTGTTAAACTCTGTGATCACCAGCGAGAGCACGTCAACATGAGGATTTTAAGGTTTCTGAGGAGCAGCGTGTCCATAGGAAAGGACATAGACTATTATTCCAAATTCTCTCCGTCGCCTCTGTCAATGAAGCAGTTCCTGGATTTTGGTAAGAGGCACAGACACAATCACATCCACACAAACACAGATACACGTCAGCCACAGTGTGCACAGTCAAATGTGGAAATGACTATCTATCTATCTATCTATCTATCTATCTATCTATCTATCTATCTATCTATCTATCTATCTATCTATCTATCTATCTATCTATCTATCTATCTATCTATGTGTGAGTTTATGTTAAGCTCTTTGTGTTACTTATTGATTGATAGATAAGAGGTGAGTGTGTGTAGAGTACAGGAACCAGTAACTGGCATATGTTTATACAAACATTTAGAATTTTCAGGGGTGAATTAATATATATATATACAGGTATATATATATTAAAAAAAAAGTAAGAATGAACAGGAAATTCCAGCTTTCTGTGTTGTGACTGAGCACTAATAATGCCAAGGTACATTGACACAGTTTATCAGAACAGTCTCAATCGGGTAAAAATGCAGTAATATCAGTACATCAGGCTTTTTAGCACAACTGCAATGATTAGTCTGTATGTGTTAACATAGTTAACCAACAACTAGTCTGATAAGTGAAGGATTATTTATGTCAAGGTCGGGGGATCTGGGGCAGTGTTGTACTCGGCCAGTCTGTAATTTAACTTTGTGACAGCAGCGGGTGGATGTTGTAAGGATACACATATATTTTTGTGTCACGTCATTCACGTCCCACTTTTCCTAGAGAATTGATTGAGAAACAGTTGAGAAACTAAAATTTGTCTCGGGGTCACCACAGACCCTAGACCAGGGGGTCTGCAACCTTTAGAATGAAAAGAGACACCTTTGTTCATATTTGTTCCTTAACATGAATATAAAATCACATGTAAAGTCAATACCCAACCGCTTAAGTGGAGAAAAACAACTTGAAATAAAACATTCTTTTTGTAGTTTTTTGTCTGAGGAAAACCTGCCTGAATCTAAAGATAGGACAGGACTCCTCATGTGAACTTCATGTACTGTAATGGCTTTCAGGGGAGGTTTTTCAATTGGATGTGACAGTCAAAAAAATATCAAAAAACTTTTATTTATGCCTTTATCTTGACAAAAAAGTGTGAAAAACATGAGATTTTTTTTTCTTCAAAGCTACAAAGGGCCACTGCAGAGTGGCTGAAGAGCCACATGAGGCTCTAGAGCCGCAGGTTGCAGACACCTGCCCTAGACAAACCCTCCCATTTGGAGTAATGTAACCATCCCGTTACAAGCCAAATTCCCTTAATCCAAATTAAAAGAAGTTCACAATAATGATATAAAACAGCCCGATTTAGATTAACAAATTTGTTGAAAGTATATGAATTGTCAAATGGTTTACAGTTTCTTTTATTTTGGTTGCCTAATCGTTCAGATGGCAAATATTGACACACTCATAATCAATAATAAATCATATTGTCATAATACGTAATGTCTCATCCTTTTTTTGAGGATTGCTGATCTTTTTGTTTTTTTTCCACTGTCCAGGTTCAGAAAACGCTTGTGAGAAAACATCGTTCACCTTCCTCAGACATGAGTTGCCTGTGAGGTTGGCAAACATCATGAAAGAGATCAACTTATTGCCAGACAACTTGCTGAGGACTCCATCAGTCCGGTTGGTCCAGAGTTGGTATGTAGTTGTTTTTTTGAATTATTTTCTGCGTCAATTCTCAAATTACAGTGAAGCCAGTTCCTGCCAATAGACAAGTGTTTTGTATTGTTTTATTTCCCTCTCAGGTACTTGCAAAGCCTTCAGGAGATTCTGGAGTTCAAAGACAAAAATGCAGACGATGAGAAAGTCTCATATGAGTGAGTCGAGCAAAATACACACTTTGATTTAATCCTTGGAAAAAAAAATAAAATATTTGCTCTATATTAATCATCACACCTTCACCTAGTTTCACAGACGCTGTGATAAAAATCAGAAATCGGCACAATGACGTGATCCCCACCATGGCTCAGGGGGTTGTGGAGTACAAAGAGACGTACGGCACAGACCCCGTCGTCAGCCAAAATGTTCAATATTTCCTGGATCGTTTCTACATGAGCCGGATATCCATCAGGATGCTGCTCAACCAGCACAGTAAGTTAAATATAAGATGAATAATGTCCTGTGTGACCAACGTGCTACAGGTGAACTAATAGCAGAATGTTGCGATGATGTCACGTTGACATTTGTAGACATTTGTTTCTCTCAGCACTCCTCTTTGGCGGGAAGGTGAAGGTGAACCCTGCACATCCCAAACAGATCGGCAGCATCGATCCACACTGTCGCGTCAGTGACGTTATCAGAGGTTAGAACGCCAACATGCGAGGGGCAAAAAAAAAAAGCGAACCAAAAAAAATAAGTCTATGCGTCACTGAGATGTTTGTAACCTTTTTCCTCTTTGCAGATGCATACGAGAATGCACGGAATCTCTGCGACCGATATTACATGAACTCTCCGGAGCTGATTATGGACGAATTCAATGGTAAGTTGTTGGATTTGGTTTGATGTTTAGACATTCACACAGTTATTAATAATATACATTACATGCATATACATTCTGTTTTCAATACCCAATTCATTCCTTGGGGGAAATTGATTTTTTGTTCAAATTTGCTCCTTCAGAATTGGAATAACACTCGGGAATCAGATGCACATAAGAATCGCGATGCTAATCATCCACGATTCAGAATCAATCCATAAACTTCAAAAATCGATTAAAAAAAACTGGAAAACAAATCACCAGTTTGTGATATTTGTGCACATTTTATTTTTGTAACTTCTGGGAGAAAAAGGCAGCTAGTCTAAGGTTTTATTTATGCAAGTTACTTTTTTGTACAGTAAGTACATTTTTATTTGTTTTGAATGAATAATGAATATGAACCTTGCTCTCAAGTTTGCCTTTGTGTGATCACATTATCACATTATTTTATACAAACTGTATTGTTTTGATGTCATAATTTGAGAGAATCGACTTTGAATCGAATCATGACCCAAAGAATCGGAATTGAAGCCACCCAAAGATTCACATCTAATAATTCACCTAATAAAAACCCTTTTATAATTATTGTGCCAAGCATTTTGTTGTTGTACCTCCTTCTTTTATAAAAGCATTCAAAATAAATAAATGTCATAATAACAAAATAATCAACTCTCTCATAATCCCGACAGCTAAAGAGGAGGAGAAGCCCATCACCGTGGTCTATGTCCCATCTCATTTATATCATATGGTGTTTGAACTTTTTAAGGTAAGATATGATTGTTGTTGTTGTTTTCATTTATAACCAAACATCTTATCATTACATTATTTGAACCTTTCTGGTGTGTTTTCCTTGTTGCAGAACGCCATGCGGGCCACGATGGAGTTATACGGCGATGCCATGGAGTATCCTCCCGTCCACGCACAGGTCGCTCTGGGAACCGAAGATCTGACAGTGAAGGTAAATCTGGTCCTGCTGGATGGATGAATCTCTCTCCTCCTCTCACTAAAACTTAGGAGAAGAATAAAGTCAAGCAGAGTCGAGAAACAGCAGCAGCAGCGGTGGAAATGAAAATGTTGTTTCTTTAAGGATTTGTTCAGACCTCGTGTTCCTCCTCAGGTGAGCGATCGCGGCGGAGGCGTTCCGTTGCGGAAGATTGAGAGGCTCTTCACCTACACGTACACCACTGCTCCTCGACCCAGCCGTGGTTCACATGCTACTCCTCTGGTCAGTATTCCTCGTGTGGATTATGTGGACTATTAACTAAACTTTAGTAGCTTCTTGTGCTCACCCTTAAGTGTTGAGGCGAAGTGATTTAATAGAAAACTAAAACTATCAGTTTTTTTTTTTTTTTTTAATCTGTTACTGCTTGTTAATAAATATCTGCACAGGTAAAACAGGTAAAACAGTCACAAATTAGGTTATTTTAGTATTCTGTGGTTATTTTAGTGCTTTTCTTTTGATCTACAAGCTCAGTCGTCAGAAACAATTTACATTATAACATCAGTGAATGCAGGAAAAAAAAGAGGGTGAACTGAGCAGAGAAACTGAACTAAAACTTTTCCCCACAACCTTGTAAAAAATATGATATGCAGGTGAATGCATCTTGGACCTGACACGTTGATTTTAATTGGTTTTGGGTGATAATTGATAACTGATAATTTAAAGGTACTATATGTAAGAATGTGGCCAAAAACGGTTACTACACTCAAATTCAAAATACCGAGGTCTTTTAGGTTTCGTTTTCTGACGTAACTGACAACCAGTGGTTGCTTGGCAGCTGAGACTCTACTGACTGCAATGATTGGTAGACGGCGGTAGGTGGCGCCACATACCAAAACATGATTTCAAAACATAAACAAGATTTGCAGTCTGCAAAAGATTTTTGTAATGTGGATATTTTGTCTGTACTGTTGTTGTTTGAGTTCAGTTTGTTATATAAACATTATTCCTGAGTCTCTGTGACATATTAGGAGGATTTTACAATCAGTTGCTTTAGATTTATTACATAATGCACCTTTAACATGTAGATCATGTGAGTAACAGACCAGTATTCTGCTCTGTATCGTCTGCCCCAGTCACAACATCTACTTAGCTCTTTTAACCCTCGTCATCAGCAGATATATTTTCTTTACTTCAATTGTCCGAGAGAATAATTTGTTGAAATAAAAGCCGATGAGTGGCTGATCAGATTTAAGCTTCAGTACTTCTGACCGCAGTTGTGAAGCCAGAGCTTGTTCCTAAATTTGGAAAAGTGCAGTCCCAGCATCAAACTAACTGTGCTTCGTTTTGGTCTAGGCTGGTTTCGGGTACGGCCTGCCCATCTCTCGACTGTATGCGCGATACTTTCAAGGTGACCTGAAGCTGTACTCTCTGGAGGGTCACGGGACTGATGCTGTCATCTATATACGGGTAATTGTCAGGTCTTTCTTTTTGCATGTGTGTGTCTCTCTCAAAAGGCAGAATGGATGCAAGAGTTTGACCGTTCTCTCCGTTGTCCGTCAGGCTCTCTCCACAGAGTCCATCGAGAGGCTCCCCGTGTACAACAAGTCGGCATGGAAACACTACAAAACCATCCACGAGGCGGACGACTGGTGCGTCCCGAGCAAAGAGCCCAAGGACATGACAACGTTCCGTAGTTATTAAGTACAAATAGCCTTGTTGCAAAAGGTAAATGAGGGGTTTTGTGTGAGTGTGTGTGTGCTTGTGTGAGTGTGTACAAAGTGTAATTCATTCAGTCTTGTTGTAAATAAGGTAAATAGGTAGAAGTATTGTTTGTTTTCTTTCCATCAAGAAACAGGACCAGGTTTTAAAGCTGCTGCTAAAAGTAAAGACTGGAATTTTTAGGTCAATGATATTGACATTTGCCAACCCTTTTTTATTTATTTTAATACATATGAAATTAGTGGACATTTTATTTTACTGTTTCCAGGACACATACTGAGCAGGACAGTGCTCTCTAGTGGACAAATTATGGTACAGCAGCAATGTTTTAACATTTAAAAAAAAAAAAAAAGTGATGCTGTACATGACACAGCTTCTCTCTCTTTGTTGACATGAAATTCCATGCTGAACAATGAGCGAGTAAAGCAAAGCAAGGGAGAGCAAATTACGTGATGCCTGGGAAATTAACATTCCAAGATGTGTGGCTCACCAAGACCCCAAGGACGATCACTTGGTCAGATGCAGAGAGTGCTGCAAATAAATAAAAGTGGACGCCATGAGCAAAGTGGCTCTTAAAACTAACGTCCTCCCATTTTAAGCTGTGTCAGCACATTCAGAATTTGAGGGAAAGTAATTGAAAAGTCATTGAATTATATGTCAACCAAGGTGTGGGGACCCAGAGTGTAATATAACCATGATCTATCTGTGATAAGCTACAGAAATGAGAACAAGGACAAAAACCCTTCCACCTGAAAGTAATCTGCATGGTTACAAATCATTGCATTTACTGTACAAACTATAGTCTCTCCAGTCTTCCAGCATTTCTTTAAGTGTGATACTTCCTACTCCTTTTTTTAAAACTGTTGGAAAAGCTGTTTTTGCAGCTGGGTTTTCACATTTTTAAAGTTCTGGACATTTCCTCCGTTGCATAATGTAAAAGGGATCAATGTTTACCACATGTAAAGGGACATTTCACACCCATCACTGTGTAAAGGAATAACTGGAAAACTAGAAATTCAACACTTGGTGGGTATGTTTCATTTTCTTCTTGATTTTTCAGGTAATGTTAAATGTTATGTTATTTTTTCCTCACGAGTTGTGTCTCAGTGTAATAATACGGTCTGTGGTAGTGTCAGTAGGACTACTACTGTTGAATAAGCTACTAGTCAAATGCTCAATGTTACAACAACAGTTACACTGTATGGATCATGTTCAATAAATACTTCATGCAGCAGTCTGCTACCACATGTGTTTGTGTATGCATCAGTACAGTGGACACTCTGGCTGCTCCAACATGGAAAAGAGAAATCAGCGTTACTGTGGAAACAATTGTTTTGCATACTGAATGACAAATTTAGACGGAATATTTTAATAAATTCCTTCTTCCTTGTTTGATGAAAAAACACTAAAAAGTAGAATTTAAAGCTCCACTGCAGAACTTCTATAGCCCCTGTGGACGTAATTACCAAAACACTCTCCACATCTCTCCTCTCTCCACCACTCTTCAGTCACACACACACACCTCTTTGCCTTCAGCTGTGCAACACATTATTTTTGTTTCACAAATGCATCCAGGAAACCTGGAGCTACGTGGTGCAGGAACAGCAGCTTTGTCACATGCATGCACGTAGTCAAGCAGTTGTTTAGGGAGCGCTTGCTTTTGCAGACCTCACATTTTCACTATCAGACGATAATCACATTCATGAGATGCCAAACTCCAGTCCAGATGAAAACAACAACAAACATCCCATGAAGTGAAAATTAGTTTATTGAAGCCGTATGTACCAAGAAATGTTTCTCCATGTCAGAAGATGTGGAAAACATGATTTTCTTGCAGTCCAACAAGTTGTATTCTACACGTGGTGGAGCCAATGCTTTAGAAGAAAAAAAACAAAACAAAAACACACTCTTCATTCAGCCTCACATTCATACATGAGGAAGATGTGCTCCCGACTCACAAAAGTCCTCGTCATAGGCTCATCTCACCATCTCATGGACCAGCGAGGTGCGTGTTTTGACACAGATCTTCACGGTACCATCTCGGTGACACACAGAGTCAGGGACAGCAGAAGCAGCATTCACTTTGTCCCTAAATTGATTTAGTTCTTGCTTTCCTTCCAGCAAAAAACTGCTTAGCTATTCTACTTAGTAGAAAAATCCTGATAGTATAAAATGAGCGATGATATTTAAGTAAAAAAACGAAGATATGCAGTAAATTGGCACATGTATAAAACATCTTTATACATTTAAAACCTTGTCGCCCATTGAAGCTTAAAAGACAAATATAGTGCTTTTATCTGAACTGTACAATAACGGTTCCTGCAGAGGAGGTGTACAAGGAAACGTGCACGTTATGCTAGCAAAAATATAAAAATGCTTAAAAAGCAGTATACATTTCATTTTATATGTGTGCATTATCCGCAACTATATCATATCATTTTAGCTTCTTTTTTTTTAGTGGTAAAACTGTTAGGAAACCATCTTTGGTCTCATACCCAAATGTTGTGGGGCGTTTTTGACATTGACTTTGATTAAAGTGGTTTAAGTTTTGTTTAACATTTGGGAGAAAAACGATGATGAGAAACGAAACAGGAGCTACAGTAATAACATAACTCACTACTGGCACCTCAGTCAGCCTGGTTGGCATCGACATCATGTGACATGGAAAGCACACGATGCTATCTGTATATATATATATATATAAAAAAAAAAGTCCTTTTAGTTCTGTGTGGTGATGAAATGCTACCATGCTACATGGTTTTAGAGTACAAACATGCTAGCTCAGCAGATAGAGTCAGTACTGACTGGTAATTTCCCACTGCGTCGAATCTCCTTCTCTTTTTTCTCTTTCTGCTTCTCCAGCTTCTCCTGAGCCTTGCGAATGTCCTTCAGCTTTTTCTTGATATTTGAACGGTCGCTTTGACTCGACACACCAAGTGCCTGAAGGAAGAAGTGAACAGATAGGGCACATTTGTGTAAATGTAATGTTATTACATTTACGAACCACACATTTCCAAGAGATAAATTAATCCCAACATTATTTTAAACATGTCATCTCCATGTTATGTTGTGTTTTCAGACCAAGTCTCACATATGAACGATATCAGAGGTACATGACAATGAACCACTCAGACCCAATCACCTCTCGCACTGAACTGGGCTGTTAAAAAGAAGTTTTGAGGTGACCAAAGAGGATTTACACTCCTCCAGTATCTGATTTCTCTGTTATTAAGGTCTCTGTGCATCATTTACACTGCATGGTGCAGAAGTGACCCACATTCTGATCTCTTCCGCCACGTGGAACAAATCAAATAGATAATTGAAGTATGGATTTCATTGAAGTAATGTCATAATAACACCACTTACACGTCTATTTCGGCCGACTAACCATTTCAGGTCAGTTGCCAAACTCCCACCCTGTGGGTTGCCTCCTTAAGTGTTAACCTGTGAATTGGGTCTAAACGTGGCCTTTGACTCTACCTTTGTGTATGAGAACTGCTTTATAAATAAAACTGCCCTGTCATGCTTTGCCTCCTCTTGTCCTTAAGGCCTTTTCCCACCTGGGGCTGCAGAATTGGGATTTGGGCAGGATTTTCTCTGGCTTTTATGACATGTGGCCACAAGGTGGCAGTCAAAGTCTGACCAGGACTAACTACAGTCTAATAAAGTGAGGCCTATTGTATCATGAAAATGGAAATTATACCATCACTATTTTTCATCAAATTAATGAGTCTTCTTTACTTTACCTTCAATTTGTCACTATCCAAATGCAGGAGCTGCAGGCCGTCCACTCCCTTAGCAGTGAATTCAGGTGTGTACTGGTCCATATTCATGCCCATCAACCAGTGACACACCTGTTGGTTGGTCCATTCAGACACGGGCCGATTCTGCCACTGATACTCTTTCCCTGTAGGCACTGGTTCATCATCCAAAGTCTGCAGTGGACACAGAAAACACAAATGAATATGAGAAATAAAAACCACACCATTGCCCAGGGGGGTTAAGTGGGTGAAACCACCGTGTGGACTTTGAGTTTATAATGATTTGCTGTCATGTGCTGCTGTGCTGTAAAGGTTTAAAGAGTAAAAAAAAAACATGATAACAGAGTCAACAGTTGTATTAGTTGATGCTTATAAACAACTGCAAACAGTGAATTGTGTGTGACCGACAGTGTTGTTAATGCAGTTACATAACAGTAGGCTCAACCAAGACAGTGATCATGTTTTCCACTTGATTCATAAATGTCATTTAAAATGATTTCATCTGTGAATGTATTTCCTTCTTCATGGAGAAACTGCTGAAAAAATATATTTACGTTAGAGAGAAGAGAGGTGGATGGCAAATAAATAAGTGAAGCCACCAGCAGCAGCAGCATGTATTCATCAAAATAAAGCTGACGTGTAATGCAAGTTCGACTGGCTGCAGTGTACAAATATCACCAAGACAACGCTGAGAAAACAAGCGTGCAATGAGCAAAGTGTCTACATTCCCAGATGCATGTCACTATGTGTCCATGTGTTTTACTCTACAACACCTACAGAACAGACTATAATATGAACAGCAGACAGGACGAAACACCACTGAGCAGGCAGCAGAGCAGTTCTGTGGCCTGCCTGAAGCACTACTTGTTCTAACAAAGGCAAAAGTACAAACTTCTCATCACAGCTGATTTAGGACAAGCAAAACCAAAAGACTTGTAACACAAACAAAATAACTCTACCGCATTCACACACATGCAACTGTGTTATTCCCTCTCCTGTCATCGCAGCCATTAAAAAGTGGGAGGCTCAAAGAGCATGCTTGAGTGTGTCCCCTTTCAGCCGCATCAAGGCGTCCCGCATGGCTTTTGTGACGGTACAACAAGGAGAGCACTCACCTCACTGGAAGAGAAGATTAAAGTGTGTGAGCGCCCAGACAGATTGGGTTCAGCGACTAACCCAGAGAGGTCTGAACTGGGACTGGCAGCGTTAGAATCATCTATGACTGAAAAACTCTGGAACAAGTGGAAACAAGGAACGCATTTACTAAAGTAACACATGACCAAACAACAACACTTCTACGAGAAGAAAAAAAAAAGTGCAACGCCATAGGTGTGACGGGGTGTAAGGGTAGTGATGTTCCACACAAAGTGGAAGTACTGAGTTTAATGACTTTAAGTGATTGCAGTGGTCAGTAATCCAGAGCGATTAGTGACTTTGATCTTCAACATGTGGGAGAGAAGATCAAGGATCGTCTCTGCAGCACTATATTCAAGGTAAGTACAGCTTAAACCAATCCACCACCAACTACATCAACAGCAACTACACAACTACAACAACTAACAACAAAATCATTATATTTTGCAGTGAAATGGTGAGCTTTGTTTGTCAGAGACAGGCGTGGGTTAAATGAGAAAGAAGGGCTGTTGCACCAACTTCAGGAAAAGCCAGGTTAATTTATGTATTCTGGGAATTAAATTTCAAAATAAAAGTTAGATCCAATATTTGAGTCAGCGTTGTCACATTAAATCTCAGGTTTGCTGGTGCAACAAGTCCCACAAACTATTTCAGCGTTATCCTTTTCTTCTAATGCAAAAGGCTTTTTTTTTCTGAATGTGAAGAAACGGGAAGATTAGACAACATTAGTTTCTTGTAGAAAACCCCACGACAAAACAAACAGTGAATTATTCCCGAGATAAGATAAGGTGAGAGATTACAAATCGCAGAGCTGCATTTGTTAGTACTGCTCTAACAGGTCATCTAAAAATCAAAGGTAAATACAAAAAGTTGTATACTGTACCAAATCTAACGAGCGACTGAATAAAGAGGACCAGGAGAGATTTGTCTGTTTAAAGGAGACATGGTTCAGTCAAACAAATGTCCAGGAAGGGAAGATCTGAAAATAGCTGTCATATTATACACAGCAAAAAACCCAAAAACCATTCTCTCTATAATAACTCAGCTCATATCTTGAACTCATTAAACAGAATCTTGGGAACATAACCCTAACCACAGCCTGTATGACAGTCAGCCAGCCGTATCATTTTTTTTTTTTTTTTTTTGAAAAGTCATTGAAAAGCCACCAATTGCTTTCCCACTGGCTCGCTCTGATGGCCTACATATGGCTCCAGTTTGTGCAGCCTCTGCAGGCTGTAGCTTGTTTGGAGAACAGCAAGTGATGGCACATTGATTGTAAACAGCCTTCTGATATGTGTCTTCTAGTTTTACACATTCTCTGATGCCGGAACTATACTGTGATGATGGAGGATCGGAAATAGCCGTTTTTGCAGCAGTCCAAGTCAGTAGCGGTGACCCCAATGATGTTTACCTACTCAAACGTGGTACGGAAAAACCACATACATATCTTAAAGCTGTGCTGGATACAAGTTCTCTCTATAACCTGGATTTACCTCCATATGACAGAAAGAGAAAGTCCCATACCTTATTCTTGCGATCATGGCTGTGCTCACTGCCGGTCTCGTTTGCAGTGTAAGGCAGGCTGCTGCTAGAAGAGGAGGGTTCCCTGTCCCTCTCCTTGTCTCCAAACCAGGTGAACGGCATACAGGTAGGAATTGTGGTCATTGATTCTGCAGGAGACACGTTTCCTCCAGACTCCTCCAATAACTCCGCTGAGCCCCTGGGAGTAAAAAGAAAACACTATTGTAGACGTGTACTTGTAAGGGTTTAATATAGTGTATGTATATAAGTTTAAACTAGGGCTGTCAAAAGCAACGCGTTAATTGTTGTGATTAATACACGTTTGTTTACTTCAGGTGTGCCCTGACCTCTGACATGAAAGCTGGGAATTATCAGCTGCCAGGTGACTAATATTTGGACATTGACCCTGTTTGGATAACTGTATATTCTCTTTCTCTCTTTTTTCTTTCTTTCTCTCTCTCTCTTGCAGGTGGATTTGTGGTTGTGGTGTTAACACATTTTCTTGTTTCTTGTTGCAAAGGCTCATCCACGCTGAGCCTTTATTTTAAGATGACCTGGTTGGCACTTGATAGACCTGATCTTATAGGCCTGAGTCTCGTTTAAAACGTGTAGTTCTGTGGTTAAACAGAAAGATACAATTAAACAATGGTGTCTGAAACGCACACTGTCCGATTACGCATTAATTTAGTCATTAGAAGAAAAGCAAACTTTTAATCGCAATTTATCAAGATTGCCGAATTACAAAAAGTGAGATTAATTTGTTCTAATTTTTCTATTGAAAGCCCTAGTTTAAAACCTGTATGCAAAGCCGGGAAACTGCCAGGAGTACAAAAGGAGTTATCTAAAATCTCTAAGTGGTAAGGGTGTAATACGAGCTTGCAGGTGACATTTCAAGCAAGACATACGTGATGTGATAAAAGCACAAACATTTTGATTTTAATATCATAGGGAAACTGGTCCACTGTAATATTTATTAAAATAACAAATATTTTTTATAAATCTAAATATATATTTTTATAATATTTACAAAATAACAAATACTGAAACAATTGCTGTTTTTGTATTTGTTGAGTTTATTGGTGCACAGGAGCCTTTTTGTTTTCCACTGAGGAAGTAATACTGTTTCTGTTTATCATATAGTAACACATGAATCTCCCATTTATATAAAGCACCTTCACAGCACTTAATAAAACAAACTGAACTGAGTCAAATCTTCTTATTATTTATTTTAAGTTATACGGTACCTGCTGTCCAAAGATGCTCTCATCGCCTCCTTTTCATGTTTTTTTCCTTTCCCACCAGACTTCCGAAGGCCACTGTTTTGATCATCATTAACGTTCGTGCAGTTAGTACACAATGGTGGGAACAATGTGAAAACAAAATAATTGGTTTCTGTGGAGACCTACCCGAAGTCTGGAAACCGTCTTTTTGCTTTTCCTGCTGGTGAAGGTTCATTTAAGTCATCTGGAATAAAACCCACAATAATCAGTATCAGTAGCAATGTAAACAAAAAAACCTTGTTATTGCAGATTTTGTGTTTGAGTTTCTAGTACCTTTTGTCTCTTTGCTCTTTCCTTTGGACTCTCTCTTCTTGACGTTGCGCATGAATCCGGAGGGGGAATGTGGTGAGGAAGCCTCTTTTGGAGGAGACATAGAAGGACTTCCACTGCTTTCAATGCTGTCGCCCTGTGATGGTGACAGAGACGGACTGCTGTAGAGCTCCACCTTACTTCCGGATCCATCTCTGGCTTCACTTGGCTTATCTCTCTGTTCACTCCCAGGATAGCAGACGGTCACTGGGAGGGCCAGGCTCTCCTGGATAGAACTCCTCCTCCTCCTGGGTGGTTCCTGTTCCTCCTGCTCGTCCTCTTCTTCAGTTTCCTGTGCAGACAAAGATAATTATTTCCAAAGACAATGCAAGGAAGAGGGTATAAAAGCTAAATATATTTAGCACATTTAAGTTGTTTGCCACCATAGTTTTGAGAGTGAATATGTCATGATGGTAGTTCAAGCTTCATGTTGCATTTGGTGTCCGACTGTTTTATTTAAACCATATACCCCTACAGTATAAGACATTGATTTTAACCCTTTGTTGCAGACAGGATTTGTGATGTCTATAAAATTCCAAAACTATGGACTGGTGATCTGTCCCGGGTGCCCTGTCAGCTGAGACAGGGCACCCCCCACGACCCTCTTGTGGGGGATAAAGCGGTAAAAGGCGGATGGATGACACCGGAAAGCAGAGAGATAGTGCTTTGTGTGCCCATGTACTTGTCATTATGGTAGCCCTCAGGACAGATACAATTCTTGGAAAAAAGTTATCTTGGAAAAAGGGGGCAGAAGCACTCGCTCCTTGAATATTTTTTGACAATTCTACAGCCATAAAATCGAAATAAATCCAGGCGGCTGGATTATCATAATGGTCATACGATGGTTAACTCCTCTGTAAGCAATGTCATCTTATGAGACAATTTCCTGACTGACCTGAGAGTGACTTGAAGCCCCTGCAAAGTTGTCCTTCAGTTTGGTCCGTGATGGAGGCTGACGCTTGGCTTTCTGAGCCAGTAAGCCTTTAGCTCTGAGAGCACTGGTGTCCAAACGTTCAGTTTCCGGGACCAACTCCCCCCAGTTCTGTTCTACAATAGAAGAGAGAAAAATGCACACCAAATAACTCACATACACTGTAACACTGAGTTAATTATTTATCATTGAGTTGACGGTGTGTATTTGTGAATGGCGGGTAGATCACACAAATGTGATATAACTCATTCAGATAAGTCTTAGTACCTAGCAGTGAGTCAACAGACTGTGTGTTGGTGAACGAGCCTTGGCTGCTGAGTCTCTCCTCAGCAGCAGAGTCCTGACCACTCTGATGCTCTGCACCCAAGGTTCCTCTGGACTCCAGCACGGCTATCTGTGGACAGATAAACAACACCTTAACATTAGTGTCTCAAGAAGTATTGTCATGGTGCAGAAGCACTGTTCTTCTGAGCCAGGCTCTTACCCTGTTCTGTAAGGTCTCCAGCTGCTCCTTGTACCACTTGTCTTTTTCATCTAAATTCTTCTTCAGCTCCTCCTCTTTCTTCACAAAGTCTATCTCTCTGGGGAAGAAACAAGGAAATACGGTTTCCCATCAGCTCTTTTATGCGATTATCCCCAAACCACTTTTTTTCCACTGCCATATATTCTCCTTACTAAATCACAAGATATAAAATCTAAGTTTAGCCTTGGTTTAATGACATAATTTGTAGTATAAATAGACACATGCTGTACATCAGCACCATATCAAGACAATGAGAAAAAGATATATGTTTCATGCATTTCAAATTATTCCAGTGCTGAAACATGCTGCCACTGCTTGTCCTGCTACCAGCAATGACCTCTTTGTTTTAAGTGGAAAAGACTGATATGATAAAAGACTACCACAAGTTGGATTATCACACAAATCACAAGTATACATGTTGTCATGTAGTTGTGACACTTCCTTTTCCAAAGTCTCTGCTACCCTGATACAAGAAAGGTGCGTGGAATTTAATCTGTGCTGTTCAAAACACTTAACAATTTAACAGCCTTGTGTCTGTGTAGTTATAAAAATAATGTCATAATTCGGGGGGGAAATAAACAATGATGAAAATGATCTATCAAAGTTGTTAATAGCTTTCGTGATCATTCTGAAAAGATAATAATAATAATAATAATGACATGGATAATATCCATGTCATTATCTTTCTGCACCTCATCTCTTTTTAAAAAAACAACAACAAAATTTGATATTAACTCTACTCAAACTTCAGGACGCACACTGACAACATGACCAAGTATTAGTGTCTTTAAACTAGAGTGACATTTTGAGTAACTCACTTCTGCTGGTAATCCTTGAGCAGTTTCTTGGCCTTGTTGTACTTCTTGTCCAGGATCTCATACTGAGACTGAGTCTCAGTTAATTGTTCATTCACATTCTTACACAGAGCCTGGGCCTCCAGCCAGTGACTCTCCAGCTTCACGATTTTGTCAGTGCTATCCTCGATCTTTTGCTCCAGTGCAGACTCCCTGGCTTCAAACAAAGATCTGTCCTCCTCCGATGCCCTGAGCTGTACAGAGATGACATATTAACAGTGGTAACAGATTAAATTTAGATAAACAGATGGCCTAAAACAGCCCAGGATTTCTTGTACACCAACCAATTTGTGGCACGCCGCCACAGAATCAACAGTGACTGCCACAAATTGACTGACTGCTGATTGGTCTGCCCGTCCTCTCCACACACAAGTGCATGCAGCAAATGTCAAACGATAATGAGATGCGGCACAGTGAAGACAGTCGTCGATAGACTACACGGTAACAGTGTGATACGTATGTGATACATACACCATAAGTATAATAATACCTATAGTATATGTATAATCGTATACCAAGTACAAAACAGCCAGGATTTCTGTATAACCACAGCTTGGTAGCACCCCTCTCTATAAACACAGGCACAGCACTCTCTCACTCCCCGTTAATTATCTAACCAGCAAAATCACCCATTTAGTGTGTGTGCCGCAGGTGCGCGCCAGTGGAAGTGTTCACCAAATTTCTGGCCTGTCTGTGGGAAACACTGCAACGTGCTGTTATTTATTGTATTGAACAGTGATTATTAGAACCAGTTTGACTGTTTATTGAATGTTAAACAATTTTCTTTAAATCTCATTGGCTGCCAATGACGTCTATAGACGTCAATTCAAATACAACCGTTCACTGCTAATGACGTCTGATGAAAGAACAGAGTCCACTCTTTCTGTTGGTAGTTTCAGTGTTTACATCATGACATAGTCATAGAACGCACTGTGTTGTGGGTCTTGGAAAATCCGTTAAAAACACTTGGCAGTTCTGTGCTGAAAATGGCTGGCTCATTCATGTCTTTCTACCTTGTTTTAATATATAACAACACTATTAATGAGTACTAACAACATGGTTTATTTATTTTGCTTGTATGTTGAATATCGCAGAAAAAATATTTAATTTCCATCTTACCTTTTCCTTTAGTTTATTTATTTCAGCTGTGGCAATGCTTTGCTTGAGCTGCATCTATGGGGAAAAAAGAAAACATTTCTTTTAGTGAATCTTTGTGGTATCAATACTGAAACTTTTATTACATTTTGAAAAACTGATATATTGAAAAACTGATATTTATGGTGAGAGTGATACCTCCTTGAACTTGAGGCCCATCTGAGAGCTGTCCATGTTAGCTGGCATAAACAAAGCCTCTGAATCAGGCAGGTCAAACACCTCTACGTTTCGCCCTGGGGAGAAATTGGAGCCCAAAATCCTTTCATCCTCTCCATCCTGGTCCTCATAGCGCTCCTCCTGAAATGTGACATCACACATGGCATCATGTATGGCAAACATCAACACACCCTTCATGCCTCAGGAGCACACTCTGCATGTGTCAACAACACTCCCAGTGGCACAGTTTGCCATGGTCTGGAGAGAATATTTTAAAACACGACATCCTAACCAAAAACCAGTCAGCTGGGGCAATGTGGGAATTTGAAACATGCGAACATCATTCTCATTGTTTCACAAGACTATAAATACATAACATATACATACTTTTGCATAACCACATAACCAGTAATACAATGTCCATTGCTCAATGTAAGTTCAGAATTTATTCTCCGTTTGCTTCAGTCAATCTTAGATACACAGTCAAACCAAATTTGTACAGTTACTCATTTTGTGGACAGAAGCAACGGGATGAATGCAGAGGTAAACATTAGCACTTTGTGTCTTCGAATGGACAATATTTTTTCAGAACTTTTCTGCATGAAGAAGTTGAATATTCTTCACTGACCAAGTTAATCACCTGATCTCAATCAGACTGAGCTGCACTTTTCTTGCTGAAGAACTGAGTGAAGGCACAAATACCCCACAACAACCAACAATAGAAAGTGGCAAAATGTGTCCAGTAGGTATTAAAACGTCAAAATCCACTTGGCAATACTTTTGGATATGAACGTAAACTTATTCAGGTTATAGCAGAAATGCAGCCCATGAATGTATTGTCCATAATTTCATCTAAAATTAAAAGTGCAGGAGCACACTGAAAGAACAACCATGGTTTACTGTCAAAATACCTGTGGGCTGTATTCACTGCTCAATCTTTTCATCTTCCACAAGATGGTGGCTTGTGGCTATTTGAACTTCACAAAGTAAATATTTCACAACTTGGACAGACAGGGAGCAGTACCAATAAACCTTTTTTCATCACAGCAGAATGGCGACACATGGCTTACTCACAGCCAGCTTCTCATTTACCGACTACTGACTGAGCTAGGTTGGATTGGACTGGGTGTGGTTTAAGGGCTGCTGCAGGATCATTGTAAGTAGTGTTCATGTCAACATCCAGGGAGTAATAACAACTAAGAAAATTGCGTCTCACTAAATCATTAGGACTGGCCTTGGAACCAGACAACTATGTATGCATCACAATTATTGTCAACGCTCAGGCTTTTAGCTTTTAATGATCATCCATTCCTTGACTTCTGCCTACATATTTGTGTTTACATATGTGTAGAAACCACAGCCGATATGGCCTGCGTTCTCAGGATATTATACAAATGCAGGTTCCAAGAGTCAAAACTGAACTGGGCAAAAAGTCTTTTAAATTTTCCGCCCCGTCTACCTGGAACGTTGTGCAGAAGGACTTGAAATTGACACATCTCATAGCTCTGGGGGAATTCAAGTCAATTATAAAAGCCAGAGAAATTAGTCCACTAGGATCTTGTGATTGCACTGTGTTATTATGAAATCCCACTCAATAAAGGAAAATTAATGAAAAATATAACAAGCTCTGGAATCATATAACTACCATTATGAAGTGAACTTGTGAAGTGAAGACATAAACATAGGAGCCTGTTCCATGTTCTCCATCCATTCCTTAACCTTATCCATAACAGGAATACTACATACGCCTGAGCAAAATCGGTCCAGTTAACTCACCTCCTCTGTGGAATGCTCATAGGGATCATCCATGTGTTGCTGCTCCTGCTGATTCTTCTCCTGCTCCAGTGTCTCGCTTATGAGGCGTGCAACCTCGCTCTGTGTCCCTGGCTTCTCTCGTCCAATCATGAACCTGTTTTTAAGAGTGTAATCAAATATTTCTCATATTAACTCCGCAGCTGCATGTGTCATGTAGCCTCTTTCGTGCACCCATCATAAATCATTAATGCAACAACACTTAATGTCCCCTGGGCTTGGAGCTGACCTCACTGTGCCTTTGGTGTTCTTCAGGACTGTTGCAGCAAATAGTTGGGTAACACCCACTAGACTGATACCATCCACCTCCACTATCTGGTCATTCACCTGTATGCTAAAAAGATAGAAGATAATGATTAAACAGACGTTTTCCTCTCAGCATTTCCTCCACATTCAGCACGGTAGTGATGATACAAAAATATAATAGCATAATACAGTAGTACAATAGAGACAATACATCATTACATTGCATAGTGTGTATGCCATTTGTTTTTTGTTGTATACTGTAGAAAATATTAGTAATGTGAGGTTGTGCAAAAGGCAGCTTTTACTCACCGTCCGTCTTTCTCAGCCGCTCCTTGCTCTGTAATGGTTTTCACAAAAATGCCAAGCTTCTCCAGACCTTGGTCAGCTCCCACTCCCATTCCTATGATACTGATACCAAGCCCATTGTCTCCTGAAAGCAGAGAATTTATGAAGACGATAAAAGATTGGTTGGAAAAATCTGCATACAGGCCACAAACTATACAATTTGACATTACTAGCTTACATAAACTTTAACAATAATAATAATAATAATACAACAAACAAAACCAAGTTTGTCACCTTTCTCAATCTCCACAGGGAACACATCCATTTTCTCCACTCTCTTCTCCAGCTCATATTCTGCAGAAGCTGCGACTGGGTCCACATCATCGTTTCGTCGATCATACTCCTCATTGGAGAAGGTACTGAAGACCTGAATCGGATGGAAATTCAAGTTCATAATTTCAGTTTGTCATATTATGTCCTAAGCAAAGAGGTAGGCTTCAGACAGGTGAATGCTAGTGAGTATTAGCTGTGATCTTGCAGATAAGCACATTATTTAGACTCTTTGCAGAGAATATGAACAAGGAAATTCCTTGTTTATTCGGCAGTTTTATGGTGAGGGAGAATTACATTCCTACTTTGGACTGTAGCTTGGGAAATTGAGGTGCAAGTGCACAACTGAAGCACACTTTAACAGCTGCTGAAAGAGAGCAGATCATAAAATGGATTGATCTTTATTTATCTAGCTATAGAGCCAATTAAATGAAAGCAAACTTTGGAATGATCTGGTTTTGTGTTAAAAATGTGAGGCTGGTTAAGACAGTAACACACTTCTTTACTAAATGCACCTCCTTAAAATACACGTAGCTGGTGGATAAAAAGAAGTGAGCTATTTGATTAAATAACAACTCTAAACCTGCTTTGACAAGAATGACCTCAAACATTTGTTTTGAGTAACTACACAATGTTCAGGAAGAATTTGAACCATCTTCTTCCTGCGTGACTGATTCAACTCAGCCATGAATTAACAGCAAAGTTATATTCAGGTGAGTTAAAACCACATACCCAAAAATACTAAAAGAAAAACCTAAAAAACAACAGGCATACAGGCCAGGTACTTGTGATTTGCGATATCACTGATTTCCTTTCTGATCCAATTCAAATTCAGGCTACCATGTCTTTGGAAAAAACAAATAAAAAGTAGCGTATTTCAAATGATAACTTCATCATGAATACAAGACATCAGACCACTCTTTCTTGTATATAAGATATATAATAGCATTCTCATGAAATAAAAACAAAAAACTGTAAAGTTGCATGTTAATTGAACAGGTACTGTATATCTCTTTTTGTTTAGCACACATCCTAATCTGGCTCCCCTGAAAATGTTTCAACCTTTCCTCAAATATTTCCTGATTCACATGTTTAGGAACAACAGAATATTTTATAACCACATCAATTAATGTGAATTGAAATATAATGGGATTCCATAGCTTTAAGAATGCAAGGAATACTACCCTAGTTTGAACATTGCTTTCAATCCAGCAACAGTGCTTCACGTCACCAACAGCTCCACATTTTGTGTGGTGAGCTGCGTCTGTCTCGCCCTAGCAGCATCTGTCCCTCGCCTCTCATCATAACCTTGTAGTATTCAGTGGCATGATTGATTCTGAGGGGTTTGAGGTGTTGCCACAGTGCTTCAATCCCACACACATCACATACCGCGTCATTGCTATTTGTAGAACCGAAAAAACTCCACACATGTGGACTGTGTTTGTGTTCAGCCAGCATTAATGTGATCAACTGGGCTGAGCTGAGCGCTGCAGCCACCAGTCGGCCGCATTTCGTAGTTCGCATACGACTATGACAAGTGGAAAAAGGAGTTCATATAGTTCCTTCCCTGATAGCGTAGTTACTTTCCAATGTGTTCGTGTTAATGAAAAACTACACATTTACCCAAATTTCTAAAATGTTGATATTTTAATGAAAATGGATCCCACAATATAAATATAAGTCTGGGATCAGAAGTATCTATATTTCAGCCTCGAGCCATACACCACTAACGGGTGCTGCACCAGTTAAATGGTATCCAGGTTTGCAAACTCCTCACTGAACTTTAACGATCTATGTGTTACTAGGCTTTTGAAACAAACAAATTGTCAGTGACATTTAAGCAGAAGATTAATTCCAAATACTAATACCTAAAGGACTTTTATCACAGTTTTAAGAATCTGTGAACTTTGCAAGCAGGCCACACAAAGCACTGGAAATGTCCTGGAGACTCTTCTCTGTTTGAAATTACAAAGCATACACAGCACATTAGCAGCGTGGAAAGTAGGACACAGCTGGGGAGAAGTGAGCAGTGGATGCAGCAAGGATCAATGTTTAGAGGAGACGAGTGATGTCAGTCCAGCAAAAATAAATGAAATCAGACGCAATGCAAAGAAAAAACATGACTCACTTATTGAATCACTCAATCACCTATGTTCCTCCATGAACACCAAAGTTACTATCATGTAGAAATAGTTTTGTAATCCACTGAAACCACTCCAGGGGTCAAGCTAAAGTGAGCACTTGCTTATTTAACATATAATTGACTGGCAATGACTAGCTGTTATGACACAGTTACTACTATAAAGTCTAGTATGCAGTCCAATACATTTTAAAGTAACCAACATTTTCGTAAATTTACTCAATTAATCTGATTTTCATGGTTTACCCCACCAACAAAAATGCAGTAAATAAGTAAGATAAAGAGGTCTGAGAAAAGCAAAAATGCAGTAGTTCCTGACACAATCAACAAGACATTTAAGCGTTGCAGTATTCCAGATGATGATCAGGGGCTAATCCATGATTATGGGTCAAAACATAAACCCCTGCCTAGTCATTATTAGTCTTAATCTGGGTTGACTCATAGCATGATGTTAGCAACAATGTCGAAAGGTGTCGCTAAGTGAGTCGATAATTTGGCTCAACTGTGCAGATGAGAGGGGAATAATAGTCTGACTGAATAACAGACTTCCTGAATAGACGGAGCAAAAGAGAAGAGTTGGCTGTTAGAGTTCAAACAAGGGGAAAAAGGAGAACATGAGCAATAGGAAAATATGAGCTGCAGGCAAAATAAGAGAAGGAATGGAGTAAGCTTTTTTTATTGAGCTTCATACCATTAAATGCCTTTAACTTTTTAAATAATTGTCTACATGGGAATTAAATAAAAATGTTTGCTTTGGGCCTTACTATGGTAATAAACAGAGAGTTGAACTTTGGAATTCTTGGAACTATCTCAATATCAAGTGTTGAGTAAAAACTTGTTTTTATTCAATTATACTTTATTTTCAGTCAAGCTAGTGAGTTAGTACAGAGCAAGAGTCAGGCCATAGCACGCAAAACAAGATAATATTGACACAGGGGCATCTATATTTGGGTAACAAAAATAAAAGTCCACTTTGAAAGAATGTTGGTAAAATATGTTATAGTGAATATGTCTAATGGATCTCTACTTGCATTCTGGATCTTGATTTGACAAAATCTGAACTTCTAATTGGGCAACTGTTATTTGCTAAATTATTTACTAAATCTCTCTGCACATCGTCTCATCACATCATGTCATTGAATTTTCAGAATCACAAGAGAGGAATATTTCCTGATTAAAAAGGAGTACAACTATAGTATTATTGGAGAGATTTGGTGTCCGGATATATGATGTAATCGCATGAGCATTTACATTCTGGGCAACAGGGTCTGAGGTCTAGATCCTGAAGCATGTCAAGACATGAGAAATTAACCACAAACAATCTCCTCCCTCTGTCTTTGTGTCTCCACACCATGTAGCCTTTGGATGATGCCCAAAACATTGTAGATAGTAAGTTTCCAGAATAACTCACTAGACTCTCCATTCAATTTGTCTTAAATTAAATTACAAGTTCTATTTCTGTTTTTACGACATTGTACCGATATTCACACACTCGCATCCAAGTGGAAACCTGCTGTTATCTTGGAGTGAAGACATACATGTATTAGTATTAATAATAAAATCTCTCATGCCACCTTTGAATAAAATAAATAAACCTAAGTGGGCAAAGAAGCAGACTATGCCCACTGTTATGAGGTCTTGTGCGTCCATCAAACCAAGCTCTTCAAAATCCTATTCTACAATAGAAACTTATTGCTGTAGGTGCGTACTCCATGATACACAAAGGCTTTTTCTCTCCTCTGGTAGTTGCATAAAGGCGAGGCAAGATAATACCTTTCAAATACCCAAGAATCTACTCTAGATATGTTTGTCCTGCTTTTCCATTTTAAACCCATTCTACACTCTATTAATAGGACTGAGAAAGCATATCAACTTCTGAAAAGTTAAAACCGATTCACACAACGGGAGAGGGCAGAAACTTCATTAAGGAAGAAAAATGTTTTTCAGTTCAGACGTAATTAAGGGGGGAAAATGTAGGCTAACAGACCATAGGGAGCACTGCTGGAGCCTGGGCATTAGCACTGGTGTACCTCCCACTCCATACCAATATCTGACTGACACTTTTGCTGCCCTGGACTCCAAAGCCATTTTAACAATGCTCTGTTCTTCGCTAAAACCTTATCACTCAACCACTGTCTTCTTTTCAAGAAAGACAGAAATCAATTATTTTATTAGCCTCTCCCCAAGAAAGCGTTTCACAACCATCTCCAGCAATCACCCTTAACACCAACTTTCCTTTGTTAATCAATAAAGACAGAGTCCAACGATTGACTAAAACCAAAAACACACAACTGTTGATTTAATCAGTCTGTCTGACACCAACGAGAATAAGACCAACAAAGAACTAACAATTTATCTTTGAGATTATGCAGAACAAAGTATTCAGTGTATTTCAGTGCCAGTTTTTGCCCTAAAATTACTAGTGTGGTCAGTGTGGCTGCGTTGTGGGTCAGGCGACTTGTGTCATACTTCGACTGTCCCTCAGAGTTCTAGCTCTCCGCAGTATGTGTGGGCATTGCATTCATCTTTAACTACTGCAGTGCTCTGTCCTATGTGTGCTCACATGTTCACATGCCCACACCCAATTTGAAGCCCTTTCCATCTTTCCCTCACTCCCCTCCCAACAACAGAATACCAATGTGGGAAATGAGTCAGCAGCTGCGAGGAAAAGCAAACCAGAGAAATATCTTGCCAGCGCAAAATGAGGGCTGACCGCTGGATTTGGGAGCTCGTAATGTAAGCGGGCCTTCAGAAAGACAACAAATCAAAACATGCTGCTTGAGTGAACTGAGGAGGAGTGGGGAAGGGGTGCTGGCACAGATCATAGGGTAATTAGGAAAGAAGGCATGGGGCCCAGTTTTTTCGATCCCGTGTAAGTACACCAGGGGGAAAAAACAAAATACTGTATATATCTGGTACTTCCTGTAAGCATACCCCAGAGTTTTCCACACCTCTTAGCTGCCAACCAAACAGCTGACTGTGCAGAATGTCCAGTCGGCTACCTCAAAATGTTAATTTCCAATTTATGATTGGACAAGCTGCAATTTGGTACGCACACATTACAACCATAATTTAGCTTCTAAACAATGATTACAAACAAATGCATGTCTGCATCAGCCTCATCGTCACATGTAAAGCAGCGAGTCCTTTTCAGAGTCTGAGAAATAGAAAACTGAGAAATAAAAACCACAGTATATTACACTGATTGGAGACCTTATTAGACAGGCCGTGTAAAACAAGGGGAAACTGTGCAGTCAATATTAAAAGTCCAATAATTGTGGTTATGTTCACATGCATCACACAGACATTTATGGCCTGAGTACATGATGGAATTAATCATCTTTAATTCAATTGTGCCAATTACAGCACTGCAAACACACGCTCAAACAGACAATAACGTCAAGGCAACAGACCTCTATCATATGATGAAAACGTGGCTGTGGCTCAACCTCAGTCACTTTACAGTTTTTTTATTTCAACTAGGTTTTCTTTCGGTTGAGCAGTTATGCAACAAATCACATGCCCCAAATCATGCTTTAAAAACAGAATGTAGTATATGAAGACTCCACATAATACATTTCACCCATGTTTATGTTACTGTCACAGAGACATCTTATTCTGCCAAATGTTCATTCTTAAATCATACCACCTAATGGTGCAATGGTGTGTGGAGTTAAAGCAACAGAGGGGAAAAAAAGAGAGGAATTTTGCCACCCAAACTTTGTGTGAACTCAAATCAACAGACCCCGTTGGTCTATTAATGAAGAATATTATATTCTATTACCTTTTTAATTATTGTTGATTGTTTCAATGTATGAACTGATGTAATTATCAGTTTCAGGGTCTGAATAATTTGCTATATTAATATATTTGTTGAAAAACACTATTAGAATACACCACGGCCCAAATGTGTGTCGAATGGAGCATGGGCAGTTCATAATCAAAGCGCAGTCATCACCAAAGCTTTGTTCTGCTACAGTCATTAAAGCTTTGTGATCAAAGCTTTGTTTTGTTATACTTTTCCTTTCTTCAAGTGCCAATGATCGTCAGAAACCGCACGCTTTGTCGGTTTACAACCTATTAGTTAGTGTCTATTAAGTAGTGTGTGGAATCAAACTTCGTAAAGACAATTGAGTTGTCCGTCGTACTTTTTCTGGTCACCCTTCCAGAGGGGAAATTATTGAGCTGAGAAAGAGAAGCCAGTACAAATCTGGACAGCAAGTGTATGTATTCCTGCCTTGAAGCATTAATATAAGAGCAGGAGTTTTTAGGAGAGCAGAGTGACAAAATGGAATCGAATTTCCAAAGTAGTGCAAACACAAACGGGTTGAACAGGTTTATGAATGGCCTACAAAAGCTTCTTCTGTCCTGCAATTGGCTGTTCAAATGTTTTAACACATTTACTTTCATCTTTCAGTGAAAACAAACAGTCTGTGCTAAAGTACTGGTTTGTAATCACACAGTGAAACCATTTAATGGAATCACAAGCAACCCAAGAGTCATCATCCCAGGCAAAGTGTTTAATGAACAGCATTGAGCGGACAGCATTAGTATTCCAGTCCATCATGTCAGATAGTCACCCACTAGCCCAGGTGGCTCAAGGGAACAGGGATTCTACAAGAAGAGGGGCCTCTCTGCTGCTGGCTGGATGAGGGTGGAGTCTTGCCAGACACATTCCTCTGGCCAGCAGATGACACATTTCAGATAGGAAATGGAAAGCCTTACACTATGGGATGGGCTGGCCACAGATGCCTGAGTATGCCTCTTTTTGCATTTCACTAATGATATGAAATACAGACTGAACTCTGAGAATAAATGTCCAGCTTATACAAATAATAAGAAACCATCTGGGTTGGCCGAGTGAGCTTTGAGAACTTCTGCAGACATAACACAAGACACACATGACTTTCATGTCAGGTCCCATATTAATGTGCCCATTAGCTACCTGAGATGTGGTGAAATGTACACGAACTAAACAAAAGCAGTGCTGTGGGCACAGGGGAATGCAAATTGACAAAAAGACAGTGACTGATGTGAACAGCTGTCTAATTGTCTTCTCTGCAAACAAAAAAAAAAGACATGCCATACTTTTTCCATTAACAAAGAACTGAAAAATTCTTCACCACAATCTGTGTGTTCGAGGAGGGACAAAGTGTTTACTTGACATACAACTGCTGGTGGCACTTCCTGTGACTCTGAGGGGGTGGGGCAAAACAACAGGCAACAGGTGCAGACCATGGTTTTGGACATTTTCTTTTCTGTCACAATTGACCTTTTCTCCTCCTCTTGACAAACATTCTCCTGCAACATGAGACACAAAACCAACCAGGCGAAATGCACAACAGATCTCATGAAACTACACTAAAAACCAAGTCTTTGTCCCTGAGCAGATCATGCACCTGCAGCTGTGAATGTTAATCATTCACAACAAATGGCTTTTGCCACACTCCAAAGTAAAACTGAATTGCAGCTGATGCAAAGCTATGCATTGCTAAACAAGAAATTAAGTTGAGAAACACGCAAGCCTTACGTTATAGGTCAACTTTTACAGTTCCAGAGAACAAGTCTTCTTACTAGGCAGTCAAGACGTTCAATATTTATACTTCAGTGCTCATACAGCGAGAAAGTATAGCAAACTTATAAACTGACCCACCAGTGATGGGACTGCACTATTTTATCATCCTACTTAAGTGACTGTGTGAATATGTACAGAGAAGAATATTCTTGTAAAGAAAATAAAACACTGTATAGAATATAGAATAACACAACTGTACAATATGCAACTCTGATTTATTTGTTTTGCATCACTGTATGTTGCAGCAGCATTTGTAAACATCCAATATTTGTCTTGAGAAAATACTTTTGCAGTACTGACAGCCTACAAAAAGGCATGTTCATTCAAGTTTCTCTTTCGACCATTGCAAGGGTGATACATGCTGAAAGTGGACATCTCCCTTTTTCATAAAGAGGACCTTTCATCCACACAGCACACCTCCACTGTCAGGAAGACTCGTGTTACAGAGAGAGCTAATCCTGTTGTGAGCCAGAAACACAAAGCCCTTCTTCTCTCAAGAGTTAGCTACAACTCAAGTGTGCAGTGTGGAGAATGACTCTGTGCAAAGGGGAGGCGTCTGTTACTTAGACCACAGGTAGAAATGTCAGCTGATGGACAGCTGAGTGATTTAACTGGCCAACAGACATAACAGGTGCCCACAGCCACAAGGTTTTACTCATGGTAGCATGTAAATACGCCACTGACTTGACATATCTCTCTGATTTCTTTCAAGCCTACTTGACACCAGGTAAAATGGTTAGTTGATGTTTAATTACCTCCACCAGAGAGGTTATGTGTGGGTTTTTGTATGTGTATTCAGAATCATACACTCTACCATCAGATTAATTTCATCCCGATCTGATCCGGATTATGAATTTGGCTGCAATTTAAATTTGGGAAAATCCGGGAAGTACCATTTAATGTTGTCATGCTTATATAAAATAGTAATAACTATAAGAAACTTAAGTTCTATACAGATCCAGAAGATCCAGTCAATCAAAATTTGATGCATGAAAAATGAAACAGAAACTATCAATTGAGATAATGTGCAATGAGCGAACCTTGTGTCAACTATTTCTCTTGACCATTAAGTCTCATCTTTAATACCACAAGCTGAGCTGCTACTGACAGCAAGCGGATTCTAGCATAATTGTTGTGAACTATGAAACTGTGTTTATCTGTGATAAAAGTCCACTTTGGACTGAGGAAGTGCACAGTTGTTTGTGTCCCCTCCACTCCAGGTCAGCTTCTGGTCCCCTCTCCCAGGACCCCCTGCCAGGATGACAGGGATGAGGAGGGGGATCCACACCCTGAGATAACAGCACATTTCTAAGGCCTGGATAAACACTAAACTGTTCACAATCTGTCTGGACTACAGTGGAGTGATTTGTTTCCCCCAACTTAGCAAAAGTTTGATTAGATATGGTGATGGTGGAATATCCACGGCAGATGATTTTACCACCACACCCTTAACATCCCCACTGGCAATGTTTACAACAAATTCTAATTCCAAATATTTTAATGTCATTATTTTGTCAGTAACAAGTGTAGGACCTTGGTCATCAATTAAATTATATTACGACTTTAAATGATAGTAAAATAAGGTTTACAATTTCCTATTAATAAACTTCAAAGCCAACTTTCATATAATCTATACAAAAGATCAAGGATGACTAAAACAAGGGCTGGACAAGAATAAAAAATGTTTTAACTTCTAGACTTTTATTCTAAACTCAAAATAAAAGTGTTATTTTAATCACCACACAGAGGAAAAAAGGAATGTCAAGCACATTCATGAGATTTTTAAAACCAAACTTCTCAACTATGCTGACTGAAACATGTCCTTGGCTCTGTGATAAGTCACTGCCACGGTAATGCCTTTGTAACGTTTAGATTTTTTATCATACGGACAAAATATGGGTACGTCGTGTGGCGTATTTTGTAGGTGGCATTGGCGTGATTGTGGTCTGACACAGTAACCAAAAAACTGCCATACTGGCAAGGTAGTGTGTCCTTTTTAAAAACATTTTTTATTTACAATCGCCTTGCTTTCAGCACTCATTCTCACCTCTTCTCACTCGATGTTCACATGCTGTTGCGAGTGAGACACGGGGAAGAGGACAACGCAACCAAACTTGACTGTTCACCTGACTGCCACTCTACAGGTTGCAAGCACAGTAGCAACTTGGTGACGTGGGAGGGACTGAGTTTTGTTCACGCAACCAAACATGCCGAGTCAATTTTTCTAGCATTTTTTTTGTTTGTTTTTTTCTTAACGAAGTTGAGTGACTTTATCGAACGTCCTATTGAATGTTTTTTTCTATTGATATCGCGAAAGTGTCTGTCGCGATACATATTGTTATCATATTATCGCCCAACCCCAAATAAAACCCCTTAATTCCTCATATCTATGTTGGACAGAGACAAATACCCTATGACAGGAACCACAGTGACTGGGTAAAAACACCAAAATAGTACAGTGACTCAGGGATAACCAAGATTCCTTTCTTCTACTGTACAGTCTAATGTTTCACACGTCTCTGTCTTACTCCTGCCCTCATTCAGCAGTGGCCCCAATATCACATGCTTTCATGCAAACAATGTTTCCAAAAATACAAACAAACAAATGCCACCAAGACATCTACAAAAATCTACCATACCTGCCTCCTATATCACTAAAATTAAACAAAATAGAGTTAAGACTTTCTGATTCTGATTCAATACATGTCTCATGATACAGTGCAGTAGTTGTGACATCAACAAAAAAAACTCTCAGCAGCAAATTAATCAGTCTGCAAGAAAACAACTAGTTCACACATCATTGCTGAGTCAGTGAGACAGTGGTTTGTAATAATAGTCCAGTGCAAGGTGGTGTTTTCTGTGCTTTGGGTGAGCACATTTGTTCAGGTGTAAACAATAAAACAATACAACACAAAATACTCACCACAATTGGTTCAGTCGAGAAATTGATTTTCCTCTTTAAGGGCGGCTCCTCCTCATCTGAAAGACCGGGGGCTTCGTAGTAGTCCTCATACTCTATATACATTTGATCTGCCTCCTCCTCTTCATCTTCGTCCTCTTCTCTAAGGACCTGGTCTACATCCCTGTCATCCACAAAGGCTGCATTCTCAATGCCATACACCACTGGAGAGGCTCGATCCAGTCCTTTCTCTTGCTCCTCCAGCTCACTCTCTTCCTCTGGTACTTCCTCATCTTCCTCAGGATGATCCTCACCATCTTGACTCAAAACTACACCATCATGACTGTCCTGTTTCAGCTCTTCATCCTCGAGGAGTCTTCCTTCACCAAATGTCTCTGCCAACTTATGTGTCTCTTTAGCCACATCTCTTAATGTGACCTGATGAGAAGCGTTACAGTTTTGTACTTCTGGTGCAAAAGTTCTTTTCGGCTCTGTTGGTAAGTCTGCAAGCTTTTGCAACTTCTCTTCTTCAAAAACATTATCTTCAACATTGTCATCCTCGCTCTCTGAAGATTCATTCTGAACAACTACTAGTTCTGCCCGTACCATGCCCACTCCCCTGGAGTCCAATGATGAGTCCTGGCTGGGTGGCTTCTCCCTGGTAGAAATATGTACCATGCGGTCATTGCTCTTGGGTTTTTCAGAGGACAGGGCCCTGTCTGTGTTCTGAAAGCCACTAGCTGAAGAAGGAGGCTGTTTGGCATCCCTTGGGGGTGGACTATGTGGCTTACCATCATCCCCGCCAACAGATGCCCTGCTGAATCCATCACTGGATGACGAGGAACGCTTGTAGCCAGGGCTAATTGGAGTTGTATGTTCTGGTGAAAGGGGTTTGTGAGTGGCATCAGTTGATGGAGAAACAGACTTGTTAGCTACATTAGTAACTGGGATTGTCGGTTTGGGCCCACTATTAGACCCAGAGGTTGACTGTTTGTTAATGGCACTTGCCATTTGGAATGTATTTTTGCTAGTGGTACTACTTACAGGTAAAGAGTTAGTAACTTCTTTGACAGAAGTCGTAGGTTTATGCAAGCTGTTTCTTGTTGGAGAGGTAGGCGGTAAATGTTCAGTGCCAGAGTGGTGTTTAGCAGACACCATCACCCCTTTTGTAGCAGCTGGGCTGCTATCTTCTGAGTCATTCTCCGCCATGTAATTCTCCAACCGCTTGGATATTGGTCCTGCATTCAGTGATGTTCTGGACGCATGCTTTTTCTCACCATCCACCTTCTCATCTGGTCGACAATTAACTGCTGATGTGGTAGTTTGCTCTACTTTGATGGTGGCCTCAGAGGATCCTGAAGCTCTCCGTGTGCTTTTCACCTCATCAGAAGTACTTCCGAAGGACAAACGATTCACTACCCTGTTTGGTGACTGCTTTTCAGTTGTAGGCTGCTCTTTGATGCCCCTTTCAAATAGTTTTCTGGTCACAGAAAACTTTTCTGCCAACGCCACTTTGTCAATCTCAACCTCCTCTCCCTTGGGTGTTTTTTCTAAAGTTTGAGCTTCAGGGCTTGTGGCAGTATTGACTCTGTGAGTGCTGACTGGAAGTTGCTGCTTCGGTGGAGACACATGAGGCACATTAGGCACATCAGACTTTACACTCACTTTAGTTTCTTGGCACTCTTGTTGCTGTCCATCCATCTGCAGGAATATGTTCTTTATCTTATTCACTCTGGTCCCAAAAGGTCTCCCCCTGGAGTCTTCCCGAGTGTCATTGGAGCCATTGGTGTATGATTTGGCATCACCCTCGGATTTTGGCCCATCAAAGGTGCATTTGATGGCATGGAAGTCAGACTTGTATGCATTTCTGTGAGGAGACGCACTCCGCAGGGTCCTCTCGCCTACTTTGCTTTCCGCTTTGATCATTTTTGTTTGTTTACGAGTGCAGCCAGTATTTGAAAAACCAAGTTTTGGGGGGAGACTGTAGATGTTTATTGGTGAATTTCTTTAGCCTCCTCCTTACACAAGTGGTGCCATGGTCAGGGGGGGTAGTCTTTCTGGAACCCTGTTGTTTCAACTACACAGTCACAGTGAAGTCATCTCCAGAGATATATCGGAGCAGTGAGACCTGGTAATTAAAAAAAAGACACCATTATCTCACCAGCTCTATTGGTAGTCAATAAAATAAGAGTAATCTATCATTTATTTCCTTGAAAGGCATCATAATTTAATTTTACCTCCACATAAAATTAGCGTATACAGTGGATAGTTAGGTATCTAGAAATGTTTTTGGGGGTTAAAAACGCAAAAAAATGAACCCACCCTCCAGAGTGGAAATCTTAAAAACGCTCCACTGCCGCGTTCCTGTCAAAAGGGTTGAAAACGCAAAAGTGTGCTCTGAGCTGCTCACGCTGGCTTATCCTCCTGTACGCGTTGACAGTACAGCCAAACAACAACAAACATGTCAGATTATATCCGTCAGTCGGACATTCGAGTTGCCTTAGCTGCTCTGATACCGATCCAGGAGTCATTTCAGCAATTAAGCCGAGTTAATGTTGTGGTTTTCGACTGTGGGCTAATTCGCGCTACTAGTGAGAAGTAGAGGGAAGTTTCAACGCATGCACGCTCCTGGTGTTGTTGTATGACAGTGCTTCACAGTGCCACCTAGCCACCTGGCATGCATACTACATCAAATGTCACTGTGTGCATGCAGATTTCCACCCAAAGACGCTCGTCTCAACGGAATAAAAAGTGGGGACCCACTTTTGCGGTTTGGGTTCAGATCGTTGTCGTGTAAAGTTAGCCTTACTGACCCTAGAACTTTACACAAAACTTTTTATTAAGTTAAGATCTGTAATGTCTGTTAAAAAAGAAATTGTGTAGAACGTGCCTTTTTGTTTACATAGTTACAATGTTGTTGTTTATGTTAAAGACAATGTTGATACTTATAATAGACGCCATATTAGAGGGATTTTGACTACTTAAAGTCGGTTGTTGTGTGTTGTAACGTTTATTGTTGTCATTTAACCTATATTTTACTAGGAAGTCTTAATAAAATTAATAGATTTTGTGTGAGTGAGAGCTAGCCAACTGAAACACACTGAACACCGATTGTTAAATGATCAGAGCTTTCAAATTCCACATAAAAAAACATTGAAGTGAACCTAACTGTGGGTTAGAGGGTTAACGCTGGTTAGCGTGTACAGTCATTTGCATGCATTTCGATAGTAATCTGACTTTTGGCCTTAGCTACGCAACCATTAATCCTGAAAGTAACTTTAACTCACTGTGAACCTCTACTGTACTTAGCCAGCGTTGTGGAAACACTGTTAGTTCAGTAGAGCTACCTTTAAAAGAAAAGCTAGAAAAAAAGAGTTAAAGTCTGCGGGACGACACTTGGAACACCAACCGAGTGCCTCGTCCGAACAATTCATTGTGTTTCAACTACGAGCCGTTGAAAAATGTTGTCAATACTCCGAAGCCCACGACGCCGCGCAAAGGTAAACAACTTCGTCGGACTCTCACCTCCTTACTTTGCCGCTTCATGTCAAGCACCGACAGGCAGACAGTCGTTCCGCGTTGTTCCGCGTTGTCTCGCAGTATATCAAACTCGCCACTTCTCGTCGCTCACCGCCATCATTCCCCCGCTCCAGCGCCGCTTTCCTGCTCACAACTCCTTCTACTTCCAGACCTGTCGCGGGATGCGCGCGCACGCATGGAGTCTGTCTGATCGACGCGCGCGACCGAGAGAGAACAGAGGGAGTCGGGAGCGCGCGCACATTCCAGAGCTGTAACACACCACTCCACACTGCACGTTTCTCTCTCTCTCTCTCTCTCTCTCTCTCTCTCTCCTCCTCTTTTCTTTCTGTCTTTCTTTCTCCACTGCCGGGACACAGGAGCTGTGCTAAGGCGTGGGAAAGAGCTTACTGTATATCAGCGACCTCCGCTTGGTCAAATGTCCGCACCTCCAGATTACAAAAACAACTCACCAGGGTTCATTCAGACAAGTACAGTAACCATGACTGTGGTCGGTTTCCAGAATGCAAGGGAATAGGCCTCGAAACAACCCTGTGTGTAAAAGCCTTTGCTCTTAAAATGTCACATTAAACAGTAACAGCAACTCGGCCTCATTTCAAAACATGACTTCATTTAGTAACAGGCAAATGAAGTGAAAAGTTAACCAGTGACGCAATTTACAACAGTTCATTTAAACTAAAGTTAAAGGTCCAGCGTGTAAGAATTTGTGACATCTGACGACAAGACCGCAGATCACCCATTCATCTCCCAAACAAAGATACCAGAAAATACCAGAGAGCATGTTGTTGTATGCAATCTATGTGCTGTATGCAAATCTTTTTGCATACGGGATTTGCATAATGAGGTTCTACTTCAAAATGTTTAAAGGTGCCATTTGTAAGAATGTGGCCAAAAACGGTTACTACATTCAAATTCAAAATACCGAGGTCTTTTACGTTTTCTGACGTAACTGGCAACCCGTGGTTGCTCGGCAGCTGAGACTCAAAACAACAAAACATGATTTCAAAACATAAACATGATTTGCAGTCTGCAAAATATATATTTTTTTAATGCAAATATTTTGTCTGTACTGTTGTTGTTGGTGAGTTCAGTTTGTTATATGAACATTATTCCTGAGTCTCTGTGACATATTAGGAGGATTTTATGGCCAGTTGCTTTAGATTTATTACATAATGCACCTTTAAACATGGCAACACAATATGTACCCTAAATGAAGCTAGGCCTTTGACTAAGAACATATAACGTGCTTATTCTGAGATTATTTATATTTTTATATATATTTTTATGTATACTTAAACCAATAATTGGTTTTCATCAGCTTGAATCAACTTTATCAATGTGTCTGTTACCAACTGTAAGTAGTTTGTCCAAGCATTTTCCTTTTTTTTCAGTGCAGTAAAGGTGTCATCATCAGTTTAAAGAAAAATTAAAAAGCTATCATGTCTTTGGCTCTGCAGGGAGCTCAGGTGGAATAAACTTTAGCTTCATATATAAAAACACAACATCTAAACCTGAAAGTGGGGGCGCTGTTCAGCTACATTATAGATTTTTTATTTGTACTTTTGAGTCCCACAGCTTAGTACAAAATCAAAATGCTGCTATATCTCTATAGGAAAAGGCCCAAGATCCTACAGTCAGTGGATTTTAGTTATTCGTTTAAAGGGCTTTTTCCCCACAAAACCTATTTTGACATATTACTGAAATCCTGTCAGCTGATTCACTGTAATGTTGAGACCCTGGGTTGAGTGTCAGTTTGATTGCAATGGAACAAGGCTGATTGTACAGTAAGGTCCCTTTATCTTTATTAAGTCCCTGTCTGAGGAGATGACACATGCTTACATGCTTGAAAGGTGTCACAACAACAACAAGACAAGGCAAGTTAAGTTAAGGTTGTTTGAAGATTATGTCACACACACACAAAGACATGGCAGCATTTGATATCGTAAATCAGAAAAACAGAAGCAAAGGCAGCATAACACGTTGAGCCACAAATTGAAGAACAAAACCAAACATCTGTACAAGGTAGAAGAACACTGTGAGCTGGAACTGTGGGTTATACTTTTCAGACTTACTTTGTTTACCTTTAAATCCAGTCATGTCTGACTGTTTGTTTCAGGTACGTGGTGCATAAACTAAATATAGGAACATTTCTTTTTCATAGTACAAACACCTCACTGGCATGATTTGTTCTGATTGGGTCTAACTTCTAAAGTCACAGTCCTGTTGTGTTGGTAGTGTCTCACGATTCCTTTACATAACACACAGTGGGTCAGGTTTATCTATGAGCACATATGGCCTGAATACAATTTAGGTCACCGGCAGCTATACTTTATATACAATTGCCCTGGCTGGATATGGTTTTGAGATGTTCTCATCAATTTAATAACAGAATTATGCTGACATAATGAAAATATCTATATTCAATCTTTCAGTTGAATATTCTCCCTTTTCCAGGGAGTGACACTGTGTCATTTAACTCATGTGATGCAAAGCCATACATTACATGTTGTGTTTGACTCAGAACATAAAGCGAGGGAGTTTCCATTGAGTTCGGCGACAACGATACTGATTAAGAGAGAGTCGTCACATTTCCTCGGTGGCTGAGAACCTACATTGCAAAAATATCCGCCAATCACAGGAAACACAAGCCAGTTGAAGCGCGGGAAGACACTCTGTGAACTTAACTAGTGTGAATGTCAATGTCTTTTTTACAAGATGATGATTATGCATGGATCTAAAACTCAGGTTTTAACAACACATTTACATACATGTATATATATGCACATATTTACATATGCACATCATGTAAAAGTACGATATATGTGATATACACGTGACAAATAAATATGAGGAGCATAATGTAACCAGAAGGTACTAATTATTGATAGTTGCTGCACGAGGCTTAAGCAGATGGTGATCCATTTATTGTGACGTTTTTTGGTGAGATTTTGTTTTTCAGTCGCCTAGAGTCTAATCCCGTCTACATTTTTAATCATACAAAGCATGAAATATTGAACCCATTCTCTTCCAGAGCGCCAAGTCCTTCTGCCCTTTAAAATTGAAAATCAAGAGAACGTCATGAAACAAAGTCGGTAACACTTTAGATTAAGGAACACACCATTAACCAGGTGCTTACTAACATGCATATAAGTAGCATACTAGCCCTTTATTAGTAAATATTAAGCACGCATTAACAACTTATGTAGGAAAAATCTTAATTCATGTCATAATAGAGGTAGAATAAGATTATGTAGAATAAGGTGTTAATATGTGCTTAATGATCACTAATAAAGGGCTAGTATGCAACTTATTTATGTAAGTAAGCACCTAATTAATGGTGAATATGTGTTCCTTAATCTAAAGTGTTACCACAAAGTCATGTATATACTTCAGCCTATCACATCAAAGTTGTAATTTAACTTTTTTTAAAGGACGGAGAGAGATATTTATGGAAAAAAAAAGTGCAGTCCTGGAGCATTTCCTCTGGAGTTATTTGCCCTCACATTCCATGTGAGATGTGGTTGCCTGATATGTGAATTTCCTTTCACTATGTGAATTTAAAACTTTGCTCTCACAAGTACGATTGCACAAATGTGACATCGCAAGAAGACGTTTGACACAACATATTCCGTGTGTAATTCATAACAGTGTTAACAAATATCTCCAAATGCATCTGAATTCATGCTGTGTGTCCGTGTGTGCACATAAAGTTTGCATATGCCCGGTGTGTTTACCATTTCCAGCTTCCTGGATTATCTCCTAGCAACTGTGGGTCGGAAAAATGCTCTACTGTATGTCCACAGTCAGTGATCGTTCTCCTAAGAGTAGCCAGGTGGTCCCTATAGCAACACTTTAAACAACATTGAAAGACATAGGAAGAAGAAGGTAAAGACAAGGGAATCTTGTCAAACCAAAAATGGAAAGAGGAGAACACGAAGATGTGAGTGAGACGGTGCACAAAACAGCTCATATACAGGACTTTTCCTCTCTTTTAGAAAATGCATTTGTGATGTTTACATATGACCTTGTCAAAATCCTGTCTCTCATTATATTTTACTCTACATTCTATCAAGATGTGGGACATTCTAATGAACTACATTTGATTTAACAACACATGAGAGTACAGGGGTAACAGAGGTGTCGGTCTGTCGCTGCTGTGAGTTAGTGGTATGCAGCGTTACAGGAATGTGAGCTTTTTATTGTGCATGTCTCAGCCTGAGCTCAGCACAGCATCTGTGATATTTATTTACACACATTATTATATATACCTACTTAAATAAAAGAAAAGGGCTAATTCGATTGCTCGATGACATAATTCAAATGTTCTGATCACTATGAAACTTCTCTTCACATTTTTCAGAGCTTCTTTAAAACTGAAATGGACTTTTCAGGTAAGACATTTTGTCAAAAATGTCAATATTATTTGCAGATGCAGAATAAACAATAAAAATTACACTTCATGTGTTGACCACTCAGAATACTTATTCTTACAAGTCCTGAACTGACTTACATACTGAGGACGAAGCTGCTGCCATCTTGTGGCGAATAGAGGTATATGATTTTAAATAACGGCTCCACTGGATTAAACTGGAAAACAGCATAGTATAATATACTATCTATACTAAGTTTATACATATATATTATATATGTATATATGTATACATATACATATATATGTATACACACATATATATACATATACATATGTACACTCTTAGAAATAAAAGTAGAACCATATAAGGTTCTTCCACTTGTCCTCATAGGAGAACCCTTTTTGGCTCTAGGTAGAACCTTTATACCTTTTGGAGGGTTCCACCAAGAACCCCTTTAAAACCCTTTATTCAGGAAAGGGGTTTTAAAGGGTTCTCTGGATCAAGATGGTTCTTACTGGAACCATTAGTGTTACCAAGAACCCTTGAAAAACCCTTTCTTCGGGAAAGGGTTTTTCAGAAGCAAATGGTTCCAGGTAGAACCTCAGCCCTTGTAGAAGAACCCTTTTGGAACCCTCATATATTACTTTCAACTAGATAACACTGATGGTATAACTGTCACTGATGTTATTAATTTTTCAAACACTCCTCTATCCTCTCCCTGAAGTTTCTCCCATTTTTTCCTCCTGTCCAAGGGTTTATGTGGAGTGTTTCCCTGCTCAATAATGTGAGGGTCTAAGGGTAGAAGGTGTCCCTTGCTGTACAGACTGTAAAGCCCTTGATTTGAGAACCAGATAGTAATAACAAAACAGACTCTACTCTGATTGTATTCCAGCCCCACACATAAAACACTTTTTTTTTTTAGTTTATCTTCTGGTATTTTTACTTTGACGTGTGCAGTCAAAAATAAATAAATAGAAGACGTAACGAGAGCAGCGTACAAAGAAAGAGCAGCGAGCACCGACGTCTTTGTGGCGCTGCACCACTGAGTCGCTATACACTTCTGTCTCTGTTGCAGTGTGTTGCCACGGTGACGGAGGAAGACCAATGACCCTTTTATTATGTGGCCTCTTGCTACAAAGCCTCAATTTCTCTGGGCCATTATGGAAAGGCTTCCATTTTAATGGGAGTCAATCAACGGTTCTCTTACAATGTGCTGCAGGAGGCATTTGCAGTCACTTAATTACAGCCATGTGATTATGGGTGTTGTAGAAATGGTATGCAGATTTCTTTTGGTGTTTGGCTCGAGTTGTTAATTCTTTCACAGCTCAAAGCTATGATGTAAATCATCATGATAATATAGATATATGCAGCTTGTAAGGACATTATCCTTCGGTCTTTCTTCTTCAATAGTATTAGTATTATGCAGAAAGTGATGAATCTGAACCTGCTGTTTTTTTTCACATACTGGGACGTCCTTGAATTTTCATATCCACAATTTTTTTCACATTTTGCACGATTTGCACATCGTTTCACAATTGTTGCACTCACTGTGATACTACAGTGACACAAACGCACAAAGTTGTTCTTTTCGTTTATCTCCACAGTCACGTTTTCATGATCTGTGGGAGTGAGAAAGCAGCTGCAGTGTGTGTGTGTGTAAGTGAGTGAGTGTGTGTGTGTGCTACATTTCACACGTTTGAGCGAAGTGATAAAAATCACTGTTATCATTTTACTTATGTTGTTCATAAAAGTAAAGACTAAATTTTCCATCTAAAAACTAAAAATGTGTTTTTACTCACTTGTAAACACAATGCAATCTAATGCTACGTCTTCAATAACATCTCAGATAAAAACATTAACATTATAACTACTAGAAAAACAGCTATTTCCTTACATAGAAGCTGGACAGGTGAACTGCAGGAACACAGTTTTCCTTTAGACTACCATGGTGAAGTTAGTTTTAGGTTGAATGTTGAAAAGTCAGCATTCACTCCAGATCCTGGATTTCACTGAGGGACAACTATTCCTGTTGGGTTAAGAGATAACAGTGACCTTGATTGCAATAACTTACATGTTATATAAAATGTACAACATTTCTATTGTCAGTTTGTTTTTCGAGATTTGTAAAAGTTTTTCCCGTTTTGTGATAATGGTTTGCACAGTAGAACACTGGTAAATGATCATTTTACTGTCAAAAATAATAGATACAATTTGAATATTAATAAGAGATGTGAATATTGCATTAAGACAATTTGGCATTGGGTGAAATACATTGTTTTACATGAAATGACTTTTTTAGTTTTGAGTTTTAAGTATCAAAATCAACAAAAAAAAAAATTGCAAATCAACTAAAATAAATTGTGATACAATGATAGGGCCACCTTACATGGAAGCTATTGAAAACATACTAAAATGATAAAAGCCAGTAAAATGAGGTGTGCGCTGCCTTTTCCTGTGTAATGAAACAATTTGGCACATAATTTAAGTCATTAAGTCAGATGACAGACACTATTAAAAAAAAGGATTGTTTGGGAATATTGTTAATCAAGTAAAGTAAAAAACAACAAAAAAAATCTTATATAATCTAATAACAAGAGGTGTGGTCTGTTTGTCTTGGTTGGAAACAATTTGGCATTGTTTTTGGAGTCACTGACTTTGAAACATCCAACCTAAATCTAACTTCAACATGGTTTTGTATGTCAGGAGTGGGTGAGGACTGATGAAGTGCTGCTGCTGCTGCTGGTCCACCCTCCTCCTCCTACTCCTCCACCTCCTCCTCCTCCTCCTCCTCCTCCTCCTCCTCCTCCTCCTCCTCCTCCTCCACCTCCGCAGCAGCAGCAGCAGCATCAGTATCAGTACCAGCAAGATGGTAGCAGCGCACACTTCCTCACATTCATCGGAATCTGCCGAGTGGATTATTTGTCTGGACAAGAGGTACGGTTCATGTCTCTGTCGTGGTCTTACTGCTCTTTTATAAACAAAGGCATTTGTATTGTGTCGATTTTCTCAGCAGACTTTGGGCGTTGTTGTGCTTAATTAAACACACTGATGTGCACTCAGTAGTTCTGATTTCCTGTTTGAATCATGAGTGAGGTACAGTAACAGACATGTGGACACAAGCTCATATTAGCATGATTAGCCCTGACCTCATTTGTTTGTGTCTTGTATTTGAAAAAGTTGAGAGCCAGTGAAATGTTGCAACGAAGTTGATCACAGTTAAACAGCATATTAAGAGAGTTTGATCTATGTTTGAATGGTTTATTTACATTTAAAACTGCTGTTCGTTTAACTAACACTATTATATTTAACTAGTATTAATATTGTTATGAAAATAACTTGTCCAACAGTGCTTAAATACATTCGTTTTTTGCCTGTTCCTCATTTCTCTCCCCTATATATACGGCTGCACCTCACTGAGTCTGATAACAACACAGATTTGCTCCTGTTAAAATGGATATTAGTTTAAAGGGTTTCTCTCTAAGTGCTGATACTAACGTTTTCGCCCATTGGCATGATATTATTACATTCAGAGCCTTGCACTATATGAGTTCATTTGCTTTTATTTAATGTGATTCTACTCAGGTGGACGTCAAGTAAAAGTTTCAGGAAAAATATTGTATACTGCTCCCATTTAATCAAGGAATTATATCATTAGGATCATCAGCGGTGCTGATTATAAACCACTACATTATATATTAAATGTCATGTGTCTGTTCCAGGAACTGTTTTTAATGACCTGATTTTGCCAAGCCCTACTACGTCCCGATCACTATATACTGACGGATGCAGAACAGAACTAAATTGTGTATCACTGTGTACATCATATGCACATAAAAAAACTATTTCTATTGCGAGAGGTATTCTGCTTTCTGTTCCAAATGTCTGCACAGAAATGTGAAACATGGGCGTCTGTACATTATGCTCTTGAAGCTTACTCACTAAATGCTTTTCAACTTTTAATCAAAAAGAACTGGGGGCAGATTCTCTAAGATGCTTCTGTTTTTAGACGAGTGGGATATCATAACATTTATACAACTTTCTGTCTGTGCACGGTGATGTTTAATTTGGGCTGTTCCTGGTCTCCAATAAAAAAAGAGGTCCTTAACCTCAAAGGGACTTGTTCTTGGTTAAATAAGGGTGAAATAAAAACAAACAAAGGGACAGCATATGTTAACAGTTTCATCACATGTACAGACAGATGTTGTGGAAAAGGGCCTCTTAAGATACACGGGATGAAACGAGGTGGGTCCAAAGGTCCAAAGTACATTATCTATAAACAGCAAACTGTGCCAGATGTGTTTACACAGTAATATCCTCTGGTTCGTCATAGGCCTTTGGTTTCCTAGCAAATCGCTGGCGTGTGCGACAGACGTCACCCTGTTGCAGTGAAATGCTGCAATTAAAAATACAATAGTTTGTGCACATGTGCGTTTACTTGATTCCTGCAAGTAATCAATGAATTCTGCAAACACCAAGGAGCTCACAGGTTGTAAATGTGCATAGTAGATGCAGAAATGTATATCTGATAATGCACCATGAAGGTTTTTGTTTGTTCGTTGGTTTCTAAAATAGAAATGTTGCCTTCTGTTTTTGAAACTGCGGCTCCCACACAACATCTCTCTGTTGTTGTTTTTTCAGCACACTGTGCTTCAGTTAAGAGCACAGACGTCTCCCTTTATCTCAACATGGAGTTGAGATGAGACCAAGGACTCTCACTCGTTACACATGGCTGTATGTTTGATTATAGCAAGGAGATAATACTCGCGCTGCGACGAGTCAAAAGGTTGCGGGGGAAAACAGAAGGAGAAGTCATTTGCTCTGACCGCAGCAGAGGACATAATGTTTTACAATAAATCGTTTTCAGAGTCACATTAAGCCAGAGGGACCACTGGCAATGGTGAAGCAAAAGTTTCTGAATTATTGATGCGTGGGTTTTCTGTTGGTGCAAAAACACATATAATTGATTTGAATCTTTAACCTCAGACTTGTGGAAAGTCGTTTTCTGTCCACTTAGATGTAAAAACCACAAAATAACTAGTTTTCTACAACTTTCACTCAAGTCATATCATTGAGTCCAGTTATTCCATGTGCATGCATGTTTTTGGCATGTGTGCTGAATATTGACCCTTTTTCTTCACCCCCAGACCTGCAGAGCGCACTGGACACGATGTTGACGTAATCCTTGCACGTCTGAAGAATGTGAAGGCCTTTGAGAGATTCCATCATGGCTTGCTGCAGCAGATTTGCCTGTGTGGATTCTATGAGTGCTTAGAGAAAGGCATCACCTGTAGGTCAAAACACACACACACGCAAGCTGTTGCATGTCTGAACATGAAATATTTCAAATATGATAAAAAAGGATATTAGATCAATTGGAAACTCTAAATTGAGTGTGTGAGTGGATGGTTGTTGTGAACCCTACCTATCACCCTATGTCAGATGAGATTGGAACAGGCACAAAAAGGATGGATGGATGATAAAAAGGATGTTTGTTTTTTTTAACCATATTGATTTAAAAAAAAAAAGAAAAAAAATGTGCTTTGCCTTTTCAGTATATCGCCAAGGAGATATTGGCACCAATTGGTATGCTGTCCTGTCTGGTTCCCTGGATGTTAAAGTGTCCGAGACATCAAGTTATCAGGTACAACTGAAGCATTGTTATTACACAGTGTCCCAGTTTTCATGGAATATGGAATAGGAAAGAACAATAAAGGAAATCACCCTTGAACCTATTAGTGTGTCACATTTTTTTTTTTTTTGCAAAAATGTGAATTACTTTATTAGTAACGCACAATTTGAAATTCACACATGCAAATTAATCTGCATTCAAGCTTGTAAAAAGTGTGTGGATTTGAATAAACCTTTCACTGATGACTTTGGAGGACACTGCTGCTCTACATAGACTGGAGTGTATGTACTGTATGCACTGTTTTTCAAGTGTAGCACATACTTCTTTGGAAGAATTAGGACATTATATTTTTGTCCTAATTCATGAATGCATGATCCTAATGCGGTGGACTACCCACCTCTGCCTCTTCCTGTCACAGGATGCAGTTACGATATGCACACTGGGGACTGGCACGGCTTTTGGAGAATCCATCCTGGATAACACTCCCAGACGTGCCACCATCGTCACGCGGGAATCCAGCGAGCTCCTGCGCATCGGACAGAGGGAGTTCAGGTCTCTGTGGGAGGTGAGCAGCAACTCTGTGTTTGCTTCATTTGCAGATGAATTCTGATGGAAACGAAAAGGACGGATTACCAAATAATACATTTGAAGGCTGTTTGTTTTTATCTGTTTAACTGACACAAACAAAAACAATTCTGCTGGAGTAAACAGCCATACAGAACCAATTATAACAACAGATTACATATATATATATATTTAAAATGATCATTGCAAAAGTTTGTGGATTAGTGGGATGATGAAGGTTATAGAGATAATTAAACTGTAACTCTGTGGCCTCATCTAAGCAACTTGGTTTATTGGGATGTAAGAGGTTTACTGCTTTTGACCAGTAGATGGCAGTGCAGTGCTGAAGAGGAACTGTCACTGTGGGCTGTTATTGCCAGGGTCAGATCATAAGCTTACAAAGTTATACTGAAGAATATGTGACTGTGCCAGGACAAATAACTAAATATAACTGAGTGTGACAAGATACTGGAGAAGCAACCTTTCTGTGGCACAAGGCTCAGAGCACTGAAACTGCTTTATAAACTCAATTTTCCCCTGCACTTGTCAATTTTAACTTCAATTATATTTTAGTTTTCTCTAAAGGAAGACAATACAGTTCTTTCTCAGATCTTTCTGTGTAATTATAATGCACCTCCTGAGCCACACTTCTCTCACCTCTCATGTGGAGGCTGCTGGTAGATGTTAAAGCCTCCCTTCTCTCCCAGCTCCCTCTGTGTAATGGGCTCGTTTCCTGAGAGACACTGCCCATTTCCTCTGGGACTGAGGGGCACTAGAGCCATGACTAGAGCGGGTTATATTAGGACCTGTGTGTCTGTCTCAGTGCACTGGTCAGTTTCTGTTTGATGGGATACATAACTCTGGTGGGACGATCACTTTGGAAACATTACTGCCCTGGGGCAACCTCTTCACTAAGGTTGGTTCCAGATGAGGCTTTTATGGCTTATGATCTCAGTGTCCAGATTGTTATATGTTGTCTCCTCAGATCTTTGTACCCAGATGATCTGGGGACACTACTTTAGAAAACATCTGGTTTGGGTTACTGTTTTATTTCTGCTGTGTGGATATGAAGAAGCAAAATTGTGCATATGTGTTTACATAAGTGTGATATGGAAAGATGGCATCCAGTGCCATGGAAAATTTACTTCTTTTTTTTTTTAATATTATGGTATTCTATACCCTTAAAAAATAAAAATAAAATAATAATAATTCAATTTTGATCTTCTCTGGATTCATCAACAAGTCATTCAACACCTATTTAAATGACATAATCACTCTGTCTCTCTACGTAAAAGCCATGATGTCAACACATGACAGTACCAGCATCGATACATGGATCCTCTGTCATTAGATGTGCTGATCTGGCTGTGACTCACAGGTCTCACGTAGAGCTATCGAGCCAGAATTCAAATAATCAGCTTGTTGACAGATAATCATTACAATCACTCCCACTTTTTCCACAATTCGTTGTACTTACAGCAGTTTTGATATATGATTCGGCACCGTGGTGCAATGCAGAAAATCAGCTGATGTGCAGTATGTTGTTGTGACTGGCAGCATTAGACTTCAGATTGTTTCTCGCCACTGCTTTATGTCCTGCAGTGACTCTACTGCCTCCAACATCCTCTAGCCCTTCTATTTCCTACATGGCTTTCTGGCTGAGTTTAAATCCTGCACACAATCCTGGATTTATTAAAGCTGAATTTCAACCGTCTTCCTTAAATTCTTAAAAGCAGAGTGAACGGAGAAACTGTAGGAAGGAGTGATATTGATGGAAATGTACCATCACACAATTTCACCTCCTCTGTGTTCACTGTGGCCGAGAACTTTTACAAAACTATATACAAGAGTGAGCACATGAATGCCCCAATGAACCAATGAATGCTATTTTTTATTCATGGATGCCCATGTCAATTATTCAATGTACATCTCTCTCCTATATATAGAAATATATATATATATATATATATGTATACACGTATATATATATTTATATATACGTGTATGTGTGTGTGTGTGTGTCAGTGGTTTTCTACAGTTTACAGTCATTGCACTAATTTGTTTCAGTGTCGTTTGAATGTGACTGTGATTCATGACACAGATGAAAGGACTTGACTTTCATGAGATGTCTGTGTGGACATCACTCATGCATCTGGCTGCAACCTTTCCCTCAGCGCTACCGACTGCCACATCCACAATGACGAGGGATTTCGTGCAGCTTCGCACGTGACAGACTCTGCATTGTGTCACTAAGGCTTGTTAGTTTAACACAGCAGACATGAGACAAGCTCTGCTCAGTGCACGCACACACACACACACACACACAAACACACACACACGCACAGACATGCTGACTGAGGCTTGTTCATCAATCTGCTCTTCCCTTTGTTTCTGGCCTCTGATGGTCACTGTGATTGAAACAACATCAGTGTCATTTTTGTCGAAAAGTTTGACTTTATTTAAAAGGGGCATATTATGCAAAATCAACTTTTTAATAATTTTAATCCTTATATTTGGGACTGTGGAGGCCCCATCAGTCAGTGTGAAAAAAGATGACTCATTCATGTTTTTGTGGTCCTCTTCAGTCTAAGTACAGGAGATGAAACACGTGATGTTGACTTCCGGGCTCATTGGGACGTCACAAGACGCTAAATTCTTGGAATTGTTGTCTTGCGGAGCTCCGCTTTGTCCGTAAAACATGTGAGAGTGCTGGCAAGGGCAACGGTATCCAAAAACCGGATGTCCGCAAAGTCTGCAATATTCTATTCTTGGCTCCACAGTGCAGCACAGAGTTCTACACAAACTTCCAGCCTCAGAGGATTTATCTGTCCAGTGGATACATGTTTATATGATGGCAATGTGCCTGCTTGAGCCTGCAAATAATCACTTTTCCAAATGCTAACTTCTGTTAGCTCCCAGTAGCCTCTGTGGCTGATGTCATTTCCTGTCCCTTAAAGGGACACTGTGTAGTATTTATGGGTTTATAAAACCCAAAATCCACTTTTTTATACATATTATGTGCTCCTGCATTGTCTAGTCGCTGTATAATAGTTTTTGTTTCATTTTCGTAGTGTTTCAAAAAGTCATGTAAAATAACATGGTCGCGGGCCGCGGTTGCATAGCCACTGTTAGCAGCGAGAACGCCATGTTTCTACCGGAGCCTGTAAGGACAAACGCGAGAGAACAAATCAAGCATCTCTTTACTTGTGGCGGAAGTCCCGCCTCCTCTCTCTCCGCTTCGTCTGCTCCGGCCGCGGTAGCCGTAGCAGACGACATGAACCCATAAATACTACACAGTGTCCCTTTAAGGGACAGGAAATGACATCAGCCACAGAGGCTACTGGGAGCTAACAGTAGTTAGCATTTGGAAAATGCTCGCCCTCTCCCTCACCTCACGAACCTCATCTGCTGACACGGAGAAAGACGACGAGGACGACATTTGACCGGCTGAGGACACGTAGCGCTCAGGAAAGGGAGGGGGAGAGCAGAGGCAGTTCTTTGTTGTAAATTTCACTATAAACTACTTACTTTACCTTTAAGTTTCGTTTTACTTTTTTTTTAAGGTGGACCTAAAGAGTTACTATTAAACAGAGCGTTCTGAAAAGGATTGTTTTGGCAGGGTGATTGAACTGCTATGTTGCTTCACCATTATGGTATTTTGACCAAAGCATGTCACAGACATGTTCATAAGGACACCAGGGATCAAGTTTAACTTGGATAAATAGGTTATAATATGTCCCCTTTAAACTATTATGCCGTTTTTCCACTATATTACGTCCTCTACACGGTTTCGGTTGGTTTTCATCACAGCACGGCTGCATGAAACTGCCGTGACTTCATTTTACACGCGACACACAAAGACTAGTGACTTGTAAAGCAGTAGTTTTCAGTGTACTGAATCATTAGAATCAGTTCATTAAAAATATTTCTTCTGTACTCCCTGCATGACTAGAGCACAGACTCAGTCTGACACAGTCACTGAACACAGCGGCAGGGTTTGTGATGCCATCGTGACCGCCTGCTTTCAGCAGTGCTGTGGCTAAATACACCAGACTCCTCTGTTAAATAATGAGATTTTAGACATTTCCTTGCTAAATGTTGGAGATTAATCCACATTTTCAGGATTGTGAAGTCTTTTTAACTGATTGACAGTTCGGCATTGTTTTGATTCTTGTTCACTCTGACCAATCAGTGCACGTCAGTCTGACGGCGCCACATCGCTTGGAATCTCGCCAGAGCAGATACATAAAAAGTACCAGGTACTATTGCTAATGGAAAAGCAAATTAACCGCGTTGTGCCGAGGCGAGTTGAGTCATGCCAGTGGAAACTAGTGTTGTGTCGGTCATGAGTCATTTGAGTGAACGAACTGACTGGGATCACTTCATGAACTGATTCGTTCCTTTCTTAGTTCAGTTGAGCTCAGCAGCGAGCGTGGCGGCTGGGAGTGGAACTGCCGCGTTCTGTGAATCACTCGTGAAGTCATTCGCAGACGCCGTCACTCACTCGTGAATCTTTGGCAAACGACGCCAGCCAACGTGCGCCAAGTTGGGAGGGAGTGACTAGTGAGAAGAACTGTGTCTGCCGTGCTGCTGTGATTCGTTCGCGCTGTCAGACACTGACTCAGTCATGATTCGCGAACGAACTGACACATAGAGAGCTGGTGAACTGTGGCTGTGGACGTGAATCTTGCGAACGAACTGACACACAGAGAGCTGGTGAACTCTGGCTGAGCACATGAATCTCGTCCGCGCTGTCACTCACTCTATGACCCGTGGCATGAACATACTGCACTCAGGGAGGAGGTGAGTCACGTAACAGGGCACTGGGCTCCTGCTTCGCACTGAACGATTTGGTGAACGAATCTTTTGAACAAATCATTTTAATGAACTGATTCAAGTGATTCAGTGCACTCAAATGAACTGGCGATCCCATTACTAGTGGAAACACACCATTACACTCACATCAGTGAACATGTGGCCTGAACAGGAAACCTTACTGTTGAGTATCAGCTGTAAGAAACTACACATTATGAATTGTTGCGTCGCATGTGTGCGGCACATGCTTTGAATACTATACCTCAGATGCATGTGGCTGTACTGTACTGTATGGATGCAAGAATGTGTGTTGTTGCTTGGAGCATATCTGTTGGGTGCTGCGTGCTGAAAACACGGGAAGGGGGTCAGCCAGTGGAAAGCCAGGAAAGTGATGAACAGGAAGTGGCAGGGACACAGTATGCCCTCTGGTTGTCTCAGGATTGGGTGGGTGGAGGAGGTCGGGAAATAAGACCACATTAATTCTCCGGTCTGTCGTTGGCAGATATGTACACGACAACAACCGGGAGATTGAATGAAAAATATTTGTGCTTTATTCCCTTATCTCTCTTCTCCAATCTGTTGCTTAATCAAAAGCCTGGGTTGTGAACTCCAGCCCGTAAAACACAACAGATTTAATAAAAGCCTCAACGAGTCCATTTGTTGTCAAACCACTTAACCCCAGACTGGAAAATCTCACCAACTATTGAAGATTAAGCCATCAAATTTTCTAACAGGCATTCATGGTATCAGGAGCACAAATCATACAGAAACTCTTCCATGAGACAGACATTTGTGGTACGGAGTAAAAATAACAAGGAAACAAGGATGAAGGGATATGCATTCATGTTCCAGTGCTTATATTTGTCTCTGTTCCACATCAAATATAATTCATCATATTAAACTGCCTGTTCAATACAAACCCAGACTCAATCAAATTCAAGATGGCGAATGTCAAATCCTTAAAATGTGAAACTAAACATCACATGGTTTCCCCCAAAATTACAGAAGTTTTGGTGTGTTCCGTCAGTCTGGAGTCGGTCACATTAACACCTGCTCCATCTTAGTTTTTTCTCTCAGTTTCTTATAGCTACCTCTTTATTGTGCATCTATACAGTATATTCTGAAGATTTCATTTTAAAGCCAAGTTTTTGAAATATGCATACAAATAAAACAATATTTTGACAGACAGGCTTCTCTTCCAGACAAAGCAAAAGCTCAGATAAGAGGGATACAATGTTTGTTTGTTTCTTCATTTAAAGGTGCCATATGTAAGAATGTGGCCAAAAACAGTTACTACATTCAAATTCAAAATACCGAGGTCTTTTAGGTTTCGTTTTCTGGCGTAACTGGCAACCCGTGTTTGCTCGGCAGATGAGACTCTACTGACTGCAATGATTGGTAGACGGCGGTAGGTGGCGCCACATGCCAAAACATGATTTCAAAACATAAACATGATTTACAGTCTGCAAAATATATTTTTTTAATGCAAATATTTTGTCTGTACTGTTGTTGTTGGTGAGTTCAGTTTGTTATATGAACATTATTCCTGAGTCTCTGTGACATATTAGGAGGATTTTATGGCCAGTTGCTTTAGATTTATTACATAATGCACCTTTAACCAGAATGTACAAATCTATAAGATATGAATCTATTTTACAAAAGAGAGAACATGAGTCATTCAAAAATTAGCTTTTAAATTGTACCAGAGAGACAGTATGTTTACATTACATTTACATTTTAGAGATGTTTGATTTGGGGGATTTTTTTTTTTCAAGCTGGAAAATGATTATCTTGTTAAATGCATTTGGAAAGTAACAAAGTTAAAGATAAGACTCCATCTGGTCTCTGTCCTTGAGAGGAAGAGCCTCAGTGATAGGAACACGATACTGGATGTTTCCATTTGTACATCTAAGGGTTGGACTTGGTTCAAAAAAAAAAAATGATAACGGCTAAAAAGAGCTTTAAGACACAGAAAGAAGCAATGTGTAAGATTTCTTCACATCCTGAGTGACTGACCTAGCTCTGCTTTATCACTTGCTTTGTAAAAGTGGCCCAACTGAAAAATGGGAGAGAGAGAGAGAGAGCAATAGAGAGAGAGAGGGAGAGAGCTCTCCTCTGTGCTCACTGACTGAGTGGCGTAATCACCTAGCAACTGCTGCTGCTCAGAAGAAGTCACTGTGGCACTCTGCTGCTCGGACGCAGTGAGGCTGCTCAGTGGCGTGCACTCTGATGTGATGGGGCTTCTCCATCACGCCGGACCCACGCTGTATATAAACCCTGACTTTTTTTACGACACTCTCGGAATCTTAGATTTTTTTGGGATTTTACATGCTTGGAAGTGTTCGTCAATGCCAGGATTAAGAGGGTGTGCAGGATCTTCCAGTCACTGACAACAATAATAAACTGCATGGGACGGTGGGGAGGATCTCTGTAGGTAATATTTCTCAAACTTTTTTTAAACAGTGCAAGACTTTTGATTCTTCAGAGATACTGTGGTAGATTTAAGTTGAAAACACCTGAAATGTTCTTTCTGAAAGGAAAAGGCACCAGAATGTGTTTCTCAGTACTCCAATGTAGCTTTTACGTTGTGATTATTACATATTTTATTTAGAAAGTAGAGTGAAACTCCCCCCCCCCCCCCCCAAATGTTTCCCAAGTGGCCTGTAAGAGTTCGGAATAATCGCTGCGCGCTTTGTGAACAATTCGTACAGCGTTTTTTTATGTAATCTGGACCTGAATTATTTAAAATACAAGAAAGCGTTCATGCACAATGATGCTCACAATGCCATAATGTGTTTGTGCCCGAGCATGAAATTCTGAGGAGCTTGCACTGCACTGGAAATGCACTGAAATGACCTGATATCTTCACTGATCTGTTGTAACGGGCCCGAGATGAGGCTGCACTCATAAACGCTTTTACCGAAAAAAGCAACCATCTGAACCGCACAGAGATAAGGCCGTGTGTGCTCGTCACGCCATACTCACACAGTCTTTACATTGTTTTTATAGGCTAAAACTGTCACATTCTCAGTACAGGATGATGATCGGGCATAATATTCTGCTGCTGCAAACGGTGAAGTCACTGTGGCAGAGCAAAAATAAGCACAGCAGCTGAATACGCTTCAACAAAATGGGGCATCTTTTATCTCAGAAATGACTAAATGTTGGTTTTATGTACGTGAAATTCTCAAAACACTCATATCGCTGTTTCTATTTACTTACATATGCCTGATTATCAGTGCCAGAAAACAGCATTTCCAGTGTATATCGGTACATTTTTAATAATTATTTGCAGAGAAATTAAGTGTTCAGAATTTATAAATTTAGTGTTTAGTTGTCCAGGAAATGCTTCCCCTTGGAGTTTTTGTATAGTCATAATTCCCATTGGTTTTTTTCCAGTGTGTTTTCATCTTGCAGTTTGATGTGGACGGATCTTTGATGAAAAGAGAGACACATTTAGAATTTAGCTATTTGCTGGTTTCTAAATTAAAGATGTATTGGTGCTCCAGCTTTGGTATTACCTCTTTTACAAGTGAGGAGATTATGTGTGTCTGCTAATTAAGGGATGTGTCGATTCAATTCCATTTATGTTTTGGGATTTGTTTCAGACAGGTTTCACGTTCAATAATATCAGTCAGTCAGTAAATCATTCATGAAGGCTTTAATAATCCCACTTGAAGCAGCTGATCATAATCTTGTTATGTGACAGATTCCATTTATAAACACAACACATTTGTCATTTGTCGAATAGATCCAGATGCTTTAATCTGGGTGACTGTTGTGCTTGCTGCGTGGTTGTCAGATTGTGAAGGATTATTCGACTAACTAGAATAAGCATAAAGGTTTATCTTATCCGTTGCTTTGTGTGTTCAGAAGACTGTGGATATTATGCACGGAGATGTTTTACGACTCCTTGTGGAGATTGTTTCTCACACTTGTCGGTAAATGCCAATGTGCAGTTACACTTTGGAATCCTAAAAAGCTACAAAGAAACGATGCACTGCGCTGTGTTCTCTCCATAGCTGCAGATAAAAGATTATAAGGAAGTGTTTGGCAGTGTTATGGTTATAGATGACAGGCTACAGGGAAGCAGTGGCACAGATTACAACCAGTGGACTTTTATTATGACATGAAGTATTGCCACACATATTTGAATTAGCATTCCAAAAGCAGATGTCGTTTTCTGATGTCTTAAAGAAATGCAGTTATTTACTTTCCTGCTTAAGCTATGAGAAGACTAATACTCCAAAGTCTGACAATCATCCCATCTAACTCCTGAAGGGTATTTATATCCCAAATAACTGAATCATTACGTTTCGTTTTTTTGTTATTTCCATCATTATTAAGATAAGAGAGACATTTAAAGAAGTGTGTCGTTTATGTTAAAATGTAAATGCAAAATTTATTAAAATATAAACGTAAAAAATCACATTGGTACAGCTATATTTAATAGCAAAAAATGCAAAATGGTAATTTCCTCCAGCCTTTGAATTTAAATCTTCTCAGACAGACTACAGATTTTTCACCAATGAACATAATCGAACTCTCGTCTTTACAGATTAATAATTCCTGCCCACAAAATAAGACAAATTGCGCAGAATTCAAATTGGAAATTCCCAAAACCCACAGAGCATCTCTTATTTATTAAATGTTCAAAACATCAAATAAAATCATTAGAATTTAGAAGATTAAACTATAGAGTTTGCCACACTTAGAAAATACTTAATCACTGATCAATTATCTATTTATTTTCTGTTTTTGACAAATACACAATTAAAAGAGTACAAAAAAAGATAAAATACACTAATATAAAGGTAAACTGAAGTCGCAAAAGACTGTGGTTGTAAAAGTTGCTAATTATGTTTCAGTGACATCATTACTAACAAAATATAGTGCTTTTCACACAGCTGACAATGTTACTAATCCTCTAATGTTACTAAAACGACTCCCCCAACACACACACACACACACACACACACACACACACACACACACACACACACACACACACACACACACACACACACACACACACACACACACACACACACACACACACACACACGATTCAACTCCTCAGGTAGCACGGCTTTATTAGTTCAGAGGGGATGAGTTAATTTGTTGTGTTGCAGTTTAAGTGCTCCTCCCTAATCCTAAACCCTTAAACTGTGTATAAATACACACTGGTGTGTTGACTCCGACATGATCACATCTGCTGCAATGATCGACTCTGAATAATTAATTAATCGGTTGTTTCCATAAAAAGCTGAGCCATTTCCATAATCTGAGGATGTTGGTATCATTCTTGCATTTTTCAGGATAGACACCTGAATATATATCTTTAAAATTGCTTATTAATCAAAGGGGGGGGGGGGGGACCTGTGTGCCCCACAGGAGTTCACTAAAGTGATTAACTGACCATAGAGGGTGGAATTAGATTTAAAACATGACCTCTGAGAACACGTCACCATTCAGGAACAAATGGCTGGGGAGTTTGGCTTAGTCGCTTAGTCTCCTTTGATAACAATATAGTTAGCCAGAGGGAATAGTCGCTCACTTAGTGGTCCTTAATCAGCTTTTTATTGACCTATAGATCAGAGCGTCTGTGGCACATAATCAGTCTTTGATTGTCTTTAACCACAGAAACATACAATGAGACAAAATAGTTGACAAATACAATACATTTTAAAAAATAATCTTGTATGTTCACAGTCATGTTAACCCTTAGTGCTCATTAAGCGGCTCTGTGCCACAGGTGCTCGCATGGTAAATTGCTGTGGGAATAATACCCAACTCCTTATATGGACATCCTGGGGGTCTGTGTTCATAGATCACATATTCAGGCTTTAAATTATTATTATTTTTTTTTGTCTTTATGTGTGGTTGAGTCAAAGTTATGATTCATTTTATATCACATTTTAGTCGTGATATAAAACAGAAATATAATTGAGCAGAAGTCTCAAAATCTTTCTTTTTGTTCATAAAAACAAAGCAAGTGAACTTTGAACTGTGACGTATTTCCAAATTTCACAAATTCCGATTTGAACCTTTTTGCGTATGTGTATTAATCATCAGATTAGGTTGTGCTAAAAAAAAGGATATAAGACAGACTCATGAAACATTGCAGTAAAGCTGTGTCAATGATGTGAGACCAATTTATTATAACTAGCAGTTATTATCAAAATAGTGATATTTAAGCGGTACAGAAAAAAGATGAACAAATGTTTTGTGGCAAATTGTCATCCCATTGTGTTTAGACGCTGCAACACAGTGCGTTTTCACAGGTTTTATGAAGGATGTTGTTGCAGTTAAGCATCAGCCTCATTCACCTCATTTAAATGTGTTTATATACGTGTCTGTAGATATGTGAGTACAGGAGTGCCTCGTGTTTCTGTGGTTTGCAGAAACGTAGAATGGCAACATATGATATTGGTGAACTTCACCTTTGACCTCCCAGCCCGGGGATGTTGACATTTCTTCATGGCTCACTGGCTATGTAGTGGATTTACCTCATTATGCATCAGCGTCGCGAGCAGAAACACAACATGAGATTACGAGTGCGAGTACAGTGCGGATGTTCGTTGCGTAACATCCGCGATGCTTCACGGGAGCAGTAATTGTATTAGACATGTACAGTTGTACTTTAATGCTCGGGGACTCTCTGCGTCTCGTAGGACGTTAAGTAAGGACTTTTTTGATGAACTGCATCTACTCAAATTTTAAAGAAGAGACAAATAATTGTTGAAAGCAATTAAAGATGAAAAAAATGAAAGTGAGAAAAACAGACCATTTACAGACTCATCTTTGTAGTTATTTCTCACTGAACCTTTAAGTTATTTTCCAAATGGCCTTGTCGTCCTTACTTCTCTGACTTAGGTTGCTTTCACACCTACAGCATTTGGTGCGCACCAAACGTGTCCCTGGGTTTCAGTTCATTTGCGTAGGTCTGAATGTAATCTCGATACTTTGGTGCGCACCAAATCAACCAGACCACCCCTTCAGGCAGGTCTCGGACCGCTTTATCTGCCCTACTTTGGTACGATTCCTCTGGTGTGAAAGCAACCAAACCAAATGGGACGAAATGGCATCGGTGGAAAGGCGTAGAGTAGGCTCTCTGGCCAATCGTGGGCGATAGCATCCTGGCCCAGAGGGCTGGTTTCCTCCATCAGTGAGAACCAGAGGGGGCAGTGGGTCGACTCTTCCGTGGCAAAGAGATCCACCTCTGCCCTGCCGAATACATCCCAGATATTGAGCACCACCTCTGGGTGAAGCCGCCACTCCCCTGGTGGAGGCTTGCAGCGTGATAGGGAGTCTGCGGCCCAGTTCCATTTCCCAGGCAAATACATCGCCCTTATGCTGGCTAGGCGGGGGGCCGCCCACAACAGTAGGTCCCGGGACACCTGCAGCAACCGTGCGGACCTGGTTCCCCCCTGGTGGTTTATGTGAGAGACGGTTGAGACGTTGTCTGACCGCACCAGCACATTCCTCCCTCTTAGGAATGGAAGAAAAAACTGTAGCGCCATGTGCACTGCCCGTAGCTCCAGGACATTTATATGGTCCAAGCAGTCCTGTGCGTTCCACAGGCCTCGAGCTGTCCGGTTCTGCCACACAGCACCCCACCCTGTGAGGGATGCATCTGTTGTGACAGTCTCTCGACGGGATGCAATAGAGCCCATGGGCATGCCCTGGAGGAGAAATGACCTCTCCCTCCATGGGGCCAGAGCAAGGAGGAAGCGCTGTGACACCTTGAGTTTCTTGTGCCGGTGTCGCTCGGCGTCTAAGTGGAAACTGTTCAGCCACCTCTGAAGGGGGCGTATTGATAGCAACCCTAAGGGAACCACAGTGGCAGCAGCTGTCAGCATGCCTAAGAGGCACATATACTGGACGTATCGCAAGCAGCGGCCCCTCTGAAAGAGGAGAAGGAGGCGGAGGATGTCTTCTACACGCCGAGGTGATGGGTAGGCCCTCATGACAACAGCATCCAGGGTCACCCCCAGAAAGAGCATTCTCTGTGAGGGAACCAGGCAGCTCTTTGTTAAATTCACTCTGAGCCCGAGCTGGGCCACATGTGAGAGTAGAACCGCCGTGTCTCGGGTCACCTGAGACCGGGATGACGCGCAGACCAGCCAGTCGTCCAGATATGGCAGGACCTTCATGCCCTGCGCCTGCAGGGGTGAGAGGGCTGCTGCCACACACCTGGTGAACACACGTGGTGAAAGGGAGAGGCCGAATGGGAGAACCCTGAACTGATAATGGCAACCCTGAAAAGCAAACCGCAGAAATTGCCTGTGGTGTGGTGCTATGGGGACATGGAAGTATGCATCCTTCAGGTCTATTAAAGTAAACCATTCCCCCCTGGCAACAGTATGCAGAACCTCTGCAGTACTGAGCATGTGGAACTTCAGGGCCTTCAGGAACCTGTTGAGTCCCCTCAGATCGAGGATAGGGCGGAGTCCGCCGTCTTTCTTTCCCACTAGGAAGTAGATCGAGTAGAAACCCCCGGATGATAGGGGATCTACTGGCTTGATGGCACCCTTGTCCAGGAGGGTGGACAACTCCTGGTTGAGGGCATCGGCTTTTGCCAGGTCGCGTATGATGGTCATCCTGACCTGGCCATAGTTTGGGGGCCGGCGTCGGAACTGAAGTCTGTACCCGTGGGTTAAGGTGGAAATCACCCAGGGGTCCGTGGTGGAAGCAGCCCAGTAGCTGAGCTGCTGCTGGGAGAAACAGCCGACAACCGGCCCCGGACTCTCAGCTCCTGGTCCCCCGGCCTCTAGGGGCCCTGGGGGGACGACGAGCAGCGTCGAAGTTCTGAGGACGTCTTGGGGGCAATCTGTCGGGGGCTCGAAAGGCCTCAGGGCCTTGTCGAGCCGGCTGTTGAACCGACTGCCGAGACCTAAGGTAGCCACTGGGGAGAGTCGGTGGCTGAGAGTGGCGCCTGGGGGGAGCTGGAGAGACCCTAGGCCTGCTTGGGGGAGGCATACTTCTGTGAAGCCCCGAGAGCTGCTGTCGAGTCTGCCTGGCCTGAACTGTACGTTCAAGCGCCTCTACAGCAGCTGACCCAAAAATCTCACCGGGTTCCACTGGGATGCTGCGGAGGGTTCTCCGGCACGCCTCAGTGAGAGGTGACTGTGCCAGCCATACCTGGCGGCGAGCCTGAACGAGTGTAGACATCAGGCGCCCGAGTTCTCTGGACATCAGGGCAAATGCCTGTAGAGATGCATCGCTGAAGCTGTGGATGGAAGAGTCCAGTGTGGCCCCCTGGAGGGATGTTGAGAGAGCAAGCATCAGGTGGGACAGGGAATTGTTAATGCGTCCCATGCGTGCTGCTGCGTCATAGGCCCTGGAGAGCAGGTCATCTGTAGCCCGACACTGGGGGCGCGGACACCTGGCGTCCTGTCTCAGAGCCTCATCGGGTGAGACAATGAGAGCCGCTATGGCTGGCTCAACCGCAGGCATGCGGGCCAGGCCGAACTTGGCTGCATCCTGCATGGCTGCTAGCGCCCGGCCATCTGATGTTGCGTGGGAGAGTGCTCTGGTATCTCTCCAGCATGCATGCAACTCCCTCAGGTACTCATCTGACGGGGGCACAGTTAAGGCGATAGGGGCTGGTTCACGCCTGAAAAAGGCACTGGCGGGAGCCGATTGAGCCTACGGAATGTCCACCTGCAGGCGGGCAAGGGCCATGCGAATGATGGCCCCCATAGAGTCATCCCCTGACCCAGCACCGCGACTGCGGGCTGAGGAGCAGGAGCTCCCCCCAGAGGCGTGAGAGGCAGCACCCCGGGGAACCGGGTCTGCCCCATAGTCCGTGAACTCAGTGGCTGAAGCTGCCACAGAGAGCACATCCTCATCTGGTTCGAGCATTGGGGTAGGGGAAGCGGAAACGCCCACGTCCACTACACTGGTCCCAGACTGGATGGCTAGAAAGAGGGTCTTCATGTGGTCTAACTCCTCCGTCAACTGGTCCACCTTGGAGGCCAGTCTAGACTCCTTGACCCTCCTTCCGGAGGAGGCGCCCACAGCCTCTGCAGCCCGACGCTTAGGCCGGTTAGGCTGTGCTGGAGGCGGTCGCTGGGCTGGGGTCAACTGGTCCGATCCCGGAACATGACCCAGCAGGTGTTCGACCTCAGCTAGTCTGGCAACCCGCACTGCCCGGGGCATGAAGCTGCAGTTCATGCACAAATCCTCCGAAAGCCCCTCCCTCAGGTGTTCGAGGCCAAGGCACGGAGGACACCTATCGTGACCATCCTCTGGCTGCAGAGAGGCCATACAGGTCGTGCAGGAGTGGTCACCAAGCATGGTGACAGTCGCACCTGTAGAGTGGGAAAACAACAGATGCTGGGAGAGGGGGAGAACACACCACCTTCACCAACAGGTGTCGCACCGCCGAATACAGTTAGGATTAGTGGGTTCTTCACACTAACTATGAGGGCATCAGCATCCACCTATGCTGGGAGCGGGAGCGAGAGCACTGCCTTCACCGGCAAAGATCAGCTTGCTGCGCCGGAATACAGACGGTTGAGCAAAAAATGCTAGTCTCTAGCGCCCGTAGTTAAGCGCAAGTGTCGGGATAGAGAGCGCGTGCGCTGTTTTCACCCACACTGGAAAATAAAACGAGAGCGATAAACGCTGTACGACTACTTACTTCGGACAGTAGAGGTACTGATGTCGGGAGAGGAAGCGAGTACACTGACTTCTCCAACATAGAAAAACTACAACAAAAGACGGGTACAACTAGCTGTACCGATTAGTAGACGCCAGGTCGAGCAAATAATGCAAACCTCTAGCGCCGTAATTAGGCACAAGTGTCGGGATAGAGAGCACGCGCGCTGTTGTCACCGACACCGTAAAATAAAACGAAAGCGATAAACGCTGTACAACTACTCACGGACAGTAGAAGTACTGATGTTGGGAGGGGGAGCGAGTACACTGGCTTCTCCAACATAGAAAAACTACAACAAAAGGCGGGTACCACCGACTGTGTACCGATTACAAATTACACAGACGCTAGGTCGAGCAGACAATGCTAACCGCTAGCGCCCGTAACAATAACACAAAGAAAAATGTCGGGAGCGGGAGCGAGTACAACGCCTTCACCGATTTATTTAACAAAGTAAGATATACTCTCAAAGGAGGCGAAAGACGCCTGGTATACTCAGCCAGTTGTAGCGTTGGCTGATCCAAACTTCTGTTTCGGAGTGTCCACGGCGAACCGCGACGAAACTCCGTCTCCGCTCGTCGCAGCCCTTGGAGGGCGAGCAGCTCGCAGCTCCGACAGATTGTCACAGGGCTACCGGCGACAAAGCGGCGATGTACGCTTTAATTCAGCTAGGATTTACTGACATGCGTATACCTGCATAGCGAGAAGATGAAAAGGAACAGATCCTCTGATGTCACCGGAAGATATAGGCTAGCCGGCGTCATCAGGGGTCATGGGTGACTTTGTTGGTATAAACACTCGACCTGCGCATGCGCGAGATGGAGATATCCAGTGCTAAAGCACCGCCTCTGGCGGTCAGTAAGGATGAAATAGAACATGACGTTTGTTTGGAGTCACAGCTGCCGCGAATCATGTTCGAAATAAATTGTTTGGAGAAAATGACCTCCATGTACAATGTAATGCGTGAGGATCAGCGCCATGAGCGCAACGCAAAGCTGTTCCTCCCTGTTTATCGGAAGCGGTGCGTTAAGTCTGGTTCCGGTGCAGATGGTCTTTGCGGTCTATTTTGGTTCATTTAGAACTATGCATTATGTGAAAGCAAACCGTACTGGTGCAGACCAAAGCAATCGAACTATCGGTCTGAAAGCGCCCTTAACAAGGCTGAAGCTCAGGGGTGATCAGGTCTTCTTCAACAAAGTGTTTGCTTTATTACGGTACAGCACTTTGGTCAACAGCGTTGCTTTTAAATGTGCTTTTTAAAACATGTATTGTATTGAACCTTACATTTATGTGTTGGGACTAATTGAATATCAAGCTGTAGCCTTCGACTTTCTCCTTGTCCTCGCATGGAGGTGAATGATGACGGAAGGGTTGATTTATTAATTTTTTCCTCCTGTTGAAATTAAATCAAATGCCACGCAACAAAGACTCAGCTGGAAATTAACATTTCAGGTCAATATTATGCGATTTCCTTTTGCCTCCTCATGACAGGAACATAGTTCTTTGTGGAGTGAGAAAATTGGCATGTTTTTAGTGCATATTTACCATACTAGCTGCAGAGACCCCATGTTGGTGCAGAATACATTAATAACCTTCACTCTGACGCCTCTGTGAGGTTGACATTTGTTGTTTCCAGTGAAATATCCCAAGGATTAGCAGAACATTTGGTGCACATTCATTGTTGAACCCACAGGGCGACTTGCAATGCTACATTTCATCTTGTCAAAATTGAAAATTAGGTCGTAGTAAGTAAGGAATAACTTTATTGTCCTTATATGAACAAACACACACAACAAAATTTGCATTTTCCTCTTAGTTATTTTCCCATCAGCCTCAGCTGTATTTGTGGTAATAAGAATGTTTTCTAGGCTGCTATTCACACTTATTTCTGTTGGTGTGTTTTATTGTTTTAGAGATATCATCAGTGCATGGCTGGACTCCTCGCCCCGCCCTATGGTGTGATGGACAGTGATTGTACTGCTGGCAGTAAGTAGCCCTGCATCACATTTTATTTATGATATGTATCATTAGGAGGCCACATGGCGGTGTAGTGGCAAGCACTGTCGCCTTGCATCATGTCATTTTTACATATAAGAAACTCTATGGAAGGATTTCTAACCTTAGATGCATACACAGGCAGGAAAGAGCTTGTGCACTGTTAGACGCTGAATTTAAAAGGTTCAATAAACTATCCATGTAACTCAACTCATGATTATCAAGTGACACAATCATTTGTTTTCATTATGTAATTAAAGTAAAGTTGAATCAATGAACTATAATGAGGTGTTGCAAAATATCATGGAGTAAAAATACTTTACCTAAGAAATCCAGTGTCTTTGTTACGCTTTGTAAGACCCAACGACGTGCAATGCTGGAAAAAAAGAAAAAAAAGATACAGATGAGAAGATATTTTATAAACACTGACATATATTATATGTACAAAACGGTGTCCGAAGAAACACAACTTTGTATTTTGTTCTTTCATTATTTCAATAATGATTTTTTTTCTACCTAATTTAATGACTGTCTGACCCAGTTTTAATCCCATTGTATTGTGATAAAGGATTTTACTTTGTATTGTGGATGTAAGGGTTCTGATGCCGAATAAAATGTTAAGAATTCTCTGGATAATGATGTCTCACAAAGGTTTAGATGAGTGCCATGGCTCAAACAAAAGTCAGTATTAAAATAGGTTAAATACGTGCACATCTAATAAATGCAATGTTTCAAATCAGGATTAATTAAAAAAAACAAAAAAAAAACACATAATAGGAATCAAATAAAGGTTACATGCTTTTCATAGTTGTGAGTCATAGTCATTATCATCAGCATTCAGGCGAATAAAAAAAGAACAAAACAAGCAATTAAACAAGAAAACCTTGTATTTATACAGCAGGAGGAGGTCATGTTGGTCAAGAAACCTTCAGTTTCTAGCACTTGTATTTGTGTTCCTCTCTTAAGAATGAGTTCACTCAATGCAGTCTTAAACAAAGCACTTATCCTTCCGCTGATTCACGCCTCATAAAAAAGATGAAGTTCAGTGGAAGAATCAATAATCTGTGAGCTTTTATTTTTTCATTTTAGTCTTATATGGATATTTCTTAGATGATGGAAACATTTTGAACATCTTGTTTTTATGTAAAAACAAAGACGGCCTTTGTTTTTACGATCTCATTCTCAACTCACACCAAACACAGGTTTTCATTAGCACTCACTGTGCTTGGGAAAATGACTGCACCAGCAGAGCTTTGAGCTTTTTCACAACATACAGTCGACTAAAGGATTTACAGTATGCAGTAAACTATGCATGACTACACAAAAGTAGTCACACGGGCATCAAGTAGCTGGGGGGCTGATGCACTTTCCTGCGGCATCGTACATCTGCAGCAGCTCAGTGGTTTTGTAACTGGTGGTGGTGGAGTCAAATGAATTAAACATAGCATAATAGTTTTCTTACTCACCAGGCTTTTACTGAAATGTGGCATTGTTTTGTCCAGTCGTGCATTCAGTGTTTCTACACCTGAACATATATAAACACACTTGTTTGTCAAAGGTTAACATCTACATTGTACCTTTTTTTTCTATTTTTTCCCCAAATGACAGCTTTGTTTTCTGCAGTATATTCCTTGGTGTTTTGGTTTTCAGTGTAGCCATGTGGTATAATGATATTACCAACTGAACTGTTGTAGTTTGGAGCCTTCAATTTAATGTTAGTCTGCACCACCAGGCATTTATTGGACAGTATCAATCACTATCCATGCCACACGCTGGTCTGTTTTACTCAAATTTTAGTGTAATGGGGACTATCATTTAAAAAAAAAAAAAAAATGGGTGTCATGTTGTATGAGAAGACTTGAACTACTTTTACTGATGTCATAGGTCACTGAAGTCATTGTTCCTTAAAACATACAAAGGGAATTCTTTATGCAACCAGTGGAGTTATATAATTTTTACACATGGTCTACGGCTAATGTTTTGGTGACAATAGAAACATCTTGGAGATGATAACAATTCAAACTGAGCAAGGGTTCTGCAGTTAACAAAGTGTCCATGACACAGATGCTTATTTCCTGGATGATTTGCCACAGGTCTAATGTTACATATCTACAGTAGCTGTGTTCCACTTTCTATATATTATGTGGACCTGCCTCTGTTCTGTGGTATCAGCAGTCTGTGAGGTTCGAAGAAGTCTAAGAATAGCGTGAGTTTGTTCCCTGCAGATACAGTTGTGACTGAGCAACCTTGGCTGATATCATATGGCGCGTTTCCACCAGCTCGACTCGGCACGGTACGGTTAAGTTGCATTTCCACTGTGTGGTATCTGAAACCAGGTATTATTTTTTGGTACATGCTCTGGCGAGTAGGTACTATGAGTGATGTCGCCAGACTGCTGGCTACTGATTGGTCAGAGTGGTGTCACAGGAAGAGATGCCCGACACAAGAATCAAGCCGAACAATGCCGAAACTGTAGATCAGATGAAGTCAGTGGAGAGAGGCCAGAATGGGAGTGATGTGTTCAAGTTTACATGCTCTGGTTAAAAGTCAAGTGACTGCATTTTGGAATAACTGTAAGCGTGCCAGGGACTTGGGAAACCAATATTGGTAACGGTGGGCTATGCAAATGGGCGCAAGGGACCCTGAAACAGAGGCAGGGCATTAATTGTCTGGGTCCAAACACAATGACCTCAGTTTTATCCTAATTTAAATTAGAAAAGTTACAGCCATCCAGTCCTTGATGTCTTTAAAGCATTTCAGTAGCTTCAGGGAGCCATGATTGTGCTGTTCAAACAGTGCAAATCAGTGATAAACTTATTGTCTTCAATGAAGAAACACTGAGGATTATCACAACAACTCTTTAACCATGTATAAAACACATTTTATAAGCAGTTCCTTAGTGACACTTTGCCCCGAAATACAATTATTGTAGATGTAATGTTTTCTGCATCTCTTCCCATGATCGAGATTCATATTCCATCATGTACAGTATTCTTGAAATCAAGATTTTACAAGCATTAAGTCAGTGTCTCAGTGTGGTATTGGTTCAGATCATGGCACTGTAAGGACTCCCTTGCATACATCATATCTTGGGGTTAGACAGAGGAGGACACAGTCTGTTTTATAATTCTAAAATATATGTTTTCCCCATCCAGAAATGCCGGATAAAGAGAACATGAGCAACAACTCATTTGTTTCCATCTCCAAACATCAGAATAAGGTAATTTATTTAACATTTCTTAAGTCTGACATTCTTGAATTATTACAAAATAAACTTAATGCCATATACTGTCAATATACACAATAGTGACTATTCACTATGTCACGATTGTGACATAACTGCGTGTTTTACTGGTTGCAGCATTAGAAATCAGCCCAAACTGAGAAGTTTGTTTAAAGTTGGTCTAAGTATAAATACGGTGGCTGAAGCTCTTGTCTTCATCCTGTGCAGTTCCTGTCCCACCTTTCTCCCTTCGTCGTTTCCTGACTGCAGGGTTGATAACGTGGCACAACAGTAGATTTATGGTACTTTGTTCTTTGTTCCTATATTAGCCACAGCATGGCTACAAGAACGGATAATTCCATAACATGGTTTTTGTGTTACGCAAGCAACAAACACACAGCTTTAATTTAATTTCACATGTAGTAAATAATTATTACTACATAAATCCCTGCTTTTTTGCCTACTGAGTGGACTTACTGTCTAATAAATAAAAGATGAGGCTTTAAAACCGTCACATAAATGCACAAGTAAGCACTGCTCTGTGAAGCGTGCAGAAGGTATTTTAAATGTCACAACCCTGCGGTCCAATCAGTGGGGGGAAGAAAACAAGAAACACAACACAATATCTATGTCCTGTTTAAACAAGTGAATGAATCACTCAAGATGCTGGAAAAGCACTATTACTTTTAGCAACACAAGTTCAATTAAAAATAGACAGCTAATAAACATGTAATGTCAACTGTGAGTCATCCAACAGCAGCGAGTGGGGACATTGTGTGGCTCACAGTGAGAGGAAAATCACTGGTCTATTTAACATGATTTGTTTGACTTGTAGTTGTTTTTCCTGATGATTTCTTGTCAATTATTTGGCAGTTGGATACAACAACAAACCTTTTATTTTTACCTAGTTTGTGTGCCATTTGGTTTTCTTTCACTAGAAGAGCCTAAGTTTCACTGTTGTCCACAATACCCTTTATTTCAGTTCAGTTATAGTATTTTTTATTTTATTTTGCAGAGGTCATTCATTGAAAACCCCGCCAAATCCCACCCTAAATGCATTTCGCAGGTAGTAAACTCAACCATCATGCGTATGTAGGCATCTGTTATTATCTGACCTGTGTTTTGACTTGAATCCCTATGTGCAGGTGCCCTCGGAGAAGATCTTGCGTGCTGGGAAGATTCTCCGTACCGCCATGCTCTGTAAGGCGCCGCACATGATTCGAGACAGGAAATACCATCTGAAAACATTTAGGTTGGTTGATAATTTAATATAATGAAATAGGAATAGTTTGGAAACACACATTACTTCATTCATTTATAACTATATTGACTGATTAATCTCACATTAATTAATAACTCATCATATCTGTGTTGTTCCCTATATCAGCTTCATAAGATGTTAGTACGGTATTTTTATTGCACTGCCCCCAAGTGGTAAAAAATAAATGAATGTTGCTTTCAGTCCTGTTTTGGCTAACTTCCTGTGCATTACAGCCATTCCCCTCCCTCCCTACATCATAAATGTGTTTAAACCCCATTGGGGGACCCTGAGAGATTCTTCATAAACTTGAGAAAACATAGTGACTCTGAGCATCATTCCAGGTGTCTCTAGATGACGTAATGACCCAAGCAATTTTTCGAAATGACAGCATCCTTCTCTTGGCTGTAATGCAGCCAACGACTTGTCAATCATTCATATAGATCCATCCCTCGCTGAGATACAGGTCAACAAAGCGAGACACAGCTCAATCGAGCATCTAGTGGTCGTTTTTGGAATGGAAAATACATAGAATTATGCACAAACTGTATAAGCCATAAACTGTTTTATTGAACACTAATAATGATATAAAAGTGAAAAAAGTAGTTTAATACATTCAAAAAATACAAAAGGCACAGCTGTTTATCAAATAAGATCTCATCTGTTCTTTCTGTACTAAAACCTCTCTAATTCTGCTTCACTTGATCAATGTCAAACTTTGCAGAGATGAAGTCCACATGTTGCACTTTGATTTAATTGAAGTTTAGAGCATCATCTGCATCATTTCAAAGAGATACTCATCCTGAAATGGCTTTTATTTTTCAGGCGAGACTGAATTCTTAACACATGTACTGATATTTACACATCTTAGCTATTCCCACAAGTGTTCAATTTACTATGATAAATTATTCAAATAGACCTTGTGGTTGCAGAGATATACTCGTTTCATTATGAGTGTGCAATTTTCGAGCAGTGACTTTAGGCCTTACAAGCCTACATCTTCACAGATAGAGAGAACAACCTCTGACTCCTTAATCAAAAGTTTTCCCTGACTGAGAAACACACATCACTGACTAAAATGATACCTGTTAAAATACAGTATGGTGTTATTTAACACATATTTTAACAAAGGTTTTTCGCTGTCAGTGGATTTAATGTATAATTTAGAGTATTCTGTAATCCAAACTACATAGTTTTACATATCCATGGATAACGCTTCCATCTCCCCCTCCCCTCGGGTAAAGAGTCTGGGCGTCATCCTCGACAGCACTCTCTCTTTCACATCCCATATCAATAATGTTGCCCCGGTCCGCCTTCTTCCACCTCCATAATATCAACTGTCTCTGCCCCGCTCTCACTCCTCACACCACTGTCATCCTGGTTCACAGCTTTGTCACTTCCCATTTGGATTATTGTAACTCACTTCTTTCTGTCTCCCTCAAAAAAAAAAAACCCTCCAACTGGTTCAATACTCAGCTGCTCGTATCATATGATGAACCCCCTCCATCCATCACATCACTCCCATCCTACAGCAGCTCCACTGGCTCCTGTTATTATTACTGTTAACTTATACTTACTAAAATAGTCTGTACATTCTCTCACATAGCAGGCTTCAGGCTTTTTTAGTATTGACATTATTATAGGCCAACATTGAACTAAACTAAACTGATTTGTAAAATAAAATAATCAGACATTAGACGTATTAAATTACTGCCTTGTATAAAGACTTTTTATTTTTTACCTCTAGGCAGTGTTGTGTGGGGACCGAGTTGGTTGAATGGCTAATGCAGCAGAGCTCATGCGTCCTCTCCCGGGCTCAGGCGGTGGGCATGTGGCAGGTGCTGCTGGAAGAAGGTGTTCTCAACCATGGTGAGACTGAGCAGCAACCGTGTCTGCACACATGCACGTGAGAGACAGAGGTTGTTTTAATTTGAATCCACCCGCCATCTTGGTGGTTATGCTTTTGTGACGCAGTGGACCAGGAGCTGAGCTACCAGGACAAGTACCTTTTCTACCGCTTCCTGGATGATGAACAGGAGGACGCCCCTCTGCCCAGCGACGAGGAGAAGCAGGAGAGTCAAGAGGAGCTGCAGGACACGCTGCTCCTCCTCTCACAGATTGGGCCTGACGCCCATATGAGGATGATTCTGAGGAAACAGTAAGACTTTCTTTAAAGCTGTAATCTCTGAAGCAATAAAGTGACTCAATGGGCTGCTATTTGGCGTGCATTTACACAATTCCTGTGTTTGCAGTCCATCTGAAAGAACAGCTGATGATTTGGAGATTATTTATGAAGAGCTACTCCATATAAAGGCTTTATCTCACCTGTCCACCACTGTGAGTAGAACTTCTCTGTCTTCAGTGCTTTCATTGGACTCTGGAATTTAGTTTAGCTCCTTACAATTTTGTCACTTTATGGTTAGAGCAGGGGTTCTCAAAGTTTTGATACCTGAGGGCCAATTTAGGAACCCAACATTGGACTGAGGGCCGCCAAAGGAAAAAAAAAGGAAAAAAAACAGAAAGAAATCCCATTTGTAATAATTTTAATGACCAGATTGCAGTTCTTCAGTTTAGCGTTAAGTAATATAAGCGTTAATATAATGTAATTTAAGCATTAATATAATAACGCTTTATAATTTACTGGGTAATTACCCAGTATTTTGGCCATTGTTCTTACCTTCTAATTACAGGTTAATATCAAGTAACACATTTCTGTTACCATATATTTACTGGGTAAATAGCTAGTAATAGGGGGCTGTAGCTACCTGCTTATTACCAGCTTATAACACAATAATACACTAAAATTCACCATATAGAAACCAGGTAAATACCCAGTATGTTTGTTTACACTTATTGGTCTGTATCCAGTAATGTCCAATAAACATTTAACAAGCTTAGTACCTTTTGGATTAAAACTATCAACTGTAATTCATTGCGGAACAGGTGCAAACATGCAAACACACACTGCTGCAGTCTATATTGTGTTTGGATACATATTCTGCAAGTAGAGCAATCCATTTGTTGTTTTTATAGAGAATAATCCACGTATATGTTTTGGCAACACTTTTTGGAAAAGGAATGCATTGAGATATTGATCCTTCTGCATTATCAGTCTGGTTCCCCTGCTTGCACAGGTAAAAAGGGAACTGGCAGGAGTGCTGATCTTTGAGTCCCACGCAAAGGCAGGAACATTGTGTAAGCATTTTTTGATAAAATACCTTGTTGTGATTCATAACAGCATGATGGAGTCAATATTAACCCAACAAATCCTAGATTCTGCTTTGTTTGAGGCCTTTCATTCTTTTTTTCTGATGCAATCTGTTTTCTCTCGCAGTGTTCAGTCAAGGTGAGGAGGGCACGTCATGGTACATTATTGTGAAGGGCTCAGTCAATGTTGTCATCTATGGAAAAGTAGGTATTTATTTCAAATAAGATCGTTAACAACGTGAAAGCACCGTGACTTTTACATTCAGCGTTGCTGTGCTCCTCAGGGTGTTGTTTGCACGCTTCATGAGGGAGACGACTTTGGGAAGCTGGCTCTGGTCAATGACGCCCCACGCGCTGCCTCCATTGTCCTGCGAGAAGACAACTGTCACTTCCTGAGAGTTGACAAGGAGGACTTCAACAGGATTTTGAGGGTCAGTTGGTGTTAGACATTTACTGATGTTGTAGAAGCAACAGTAAAAAAAAAAAAAAACACTATTGCCCTCTGTTGGCCAAATCTCAGCAATGCAGCCATGAATCGTTTGTTTAGAGAGCCCTCGACAAGCATTTGCTTAGTCATAAATATGAAATATGGGGGTAATGACTTGAGGCTGGATATATGTGGCAGACTTGGGGAATGAGATGGAACGTCAGCATTGTTACATGTGACCTGTGTGATGCTCCAGCAAGTCTGTACAGATCATAAAGAGCCAATAGATCTGGTGACCGATTACCCAACAAGTTAATAACAACACAAAAACTTACTCAGTACTGTAGATTAAAATGACATCACATATTTCATAATAATCTTATTGAGCTGTCATCTCATAAAGATGTCATGGATAAGCTTTTATCGCTGCACCATCTGCAAAAATTTAAACACATACATTTTACTTGTATCTATGGAAACATGAGGAACTCCCTCTATATGCGAATGCAAGAAATAATTCAGTGTTTCAAAAGAGTAACACCTTATTAAAAGCTCCCTAAGTGTCCCTATAGTCTAAATAATTTCACATTAAGAGCAAAGTGTTGCCTCACTCTCTAAAATGAATGTGTCCCATCTGTTAGATTGTAGCACTGCATTCACTCCACTACATGTTTTTTCAGTCTCAAAACAATCCAGGCGGTTACAATGAACCTTTTATTGCAAAGGTCAGTGTGGGTGTGTGTGGTGACTGTTCCAATGGTCAAACTGTCTAATCCAGTCTGCTCTGTGGCTAAAGCCCAGTATATATCTGCAGGAGGAACAATTACAGGCAGTTCTGGTTCGCAGAGTGGAAAGTCAAACTTCACTGCAATCATAAGATGATTGTGCGATAGCGTGTGAACAGTGTGTTCATGATATGTCGTTTTTGTGGACGAGACAGATCTGTACGACACAACTTTTTTCTATTGTACATTGTCATTGCTGTTTTAGATCAGATGGAATAGAGATAAAGATAAAGATGAATATGTGTAGATATCTTGGCTCGAGCACAGTATTTATTTATTTGTGTGTGTGTGTGTGTGTGTGTGTGTGTGTGTGTGTGTGTGTGTGTGTGTAAAGGATGTGGAGGCAAACACAGTGCGTCTAAAGGAGCACGGTCAGGATGTTCTGGTGTTAGAGAAGAGCCTCTGCAGCAGTCGGACCTCGGTCCATGGAGCCTCTTCCTCCCATTACAAGTAACTGTGCACACTCTCATATTTTCCACGACAAGAGTTTGTTTTTCTTCTTCTTATTCTATGGATTTTTTTTTTTTTTTTTATATATATATAGGAAAAATAAATTACTATTCGAAGTAAGAAATCATTTTCAATGTGAAGACATTTAAGAGACTGCACAGATTGTAACAAATGGAAGACTCCATGTAAAGCACACACATACATCAGGTGTCTCTCAGTGCCTGCTCCAACTTCTCTGTGACTTTTGAAAAAGATATTATCAATATCTTTTTAACAATTAAAAAATTATCCAGTGATTCCTTACACACACCTGGTAAGTGTATTTCTCAACAAATGTTGGGTAACCCTTAATTCTCACTTGGTAAATTGCCAAGGGAATAATACAAAACTCCTTATATGGACATCCTGGTGGTGTGTGTTTATAGATCTTCAGACTTTAAGAAAATGTGATTTTAATCTTCTCATGTGTTGTTGTGTCAAAGTGATAAATTATCACAAATAATCACAGATAAAAAAAAAAAAAGGAGTAGCGATAATTGTGCAATTGATTTTTTGCTCATAAAAACGAGCCAAGTGAACTTTGGACTTTTCATAAATTCTATCCAATTTTAAAGATTTTCAGTACTTTTTGCACAAGATTGCCTATAAATTGTGTGGAAAAAAGCATATAAGACACTCAATATTGTCTTATATCCTTAGCACACACTGTATATAGTCATAACATATTTATACTAACATACTAAAAAAAAGCAGCCTGAATGTTCTAAGGATTAAACACAAGTAAAAGTTGTCTTAGTTAAAAAAAGGAAAAGAAAACAGTATATATCATGAGATTTCTCCTTGATTACATTGTAAGTTCCAGCTGAATTCTGTCCATCAGAGTGACCAAACGCTTCCTCTTCACACAAGCGGCACACGCACAGAGCAATCCCGTGAAATGACTGCACCCGACAAGTGTTATCCCTTTAGAGGCGTCTGTCACTGCACCATAATCGCTGTAATATGGAGAGACACATTAATGATAATGATGGCCCAACTCCTGGGGGTAAAAGCAGGCCTGGCAAGTCTCAATTACTTGTTCAGGGTTGCCCTCTAATCAGCTCCGCTCCTCACACGGGTGTCGAGATTGTGTTCTCTCCTGTGACAATTGCTTGTGTTGCTCACTCCTGCAATGCTGCTATCAAGTAATAAAAACAGCCCAGGCAAGATTGTGTTCATTGTCCTTCACAGAGAAGATGCCCCTACTCTTTTTTTTTTTTTTTCTTCAGTGACAGCTCTTAGCCCGTGCTCCCCTTAATCTTCGGTCAGGCAAGAAAAGGTTAAAAAAAAAAACAAGATTGTTATCAACTGAAGCAATCACAGATGCAAGTTCAAGTAATACAAATCCATGGAGGAGCCATAGATGTGTCATTAAGAATTAAGAGCCACAGTGTTTCTTGATTAGTGAAGGGTGTGTTTTACTCTGTGTTGCTGCAGATACAAGGTAATGTCGGGCACGCCGGAGAAGATTTTGGAGCACCTCCTTGAAATGATGCGGTTGGATTCTCAGTTCACAGAGTCAGGTAGCACACAACAGCCAGCGACGGATTAGAGGCATCTAATTAATATGATGATCATTTCCTGAGAAGGGTTTTCCTCTGTGCTGTATATTTATTTCTTGCTCAGTGTCTCTCTCTCTCTCCTCAGTCCTTCTTCTACTCTGCTTGTTCTCATCCATAATTAGCCACACATCACAGACCTGATCTAATTCCTCTTGCTCCTGTGGATACATGTGGTTTTAATTGACCTGCAAAGGTGACAGACACAGGGCCATGTGGACCACGGCTGGATGGCTCTGGTCCTCTCTTTGATGTACATTTCTGTATCACATGAGCGTCTCTCTCTTTTTTTCCTGTCACAGACTCGGCCTTGGACGACTTCGTGCTCACGCACTGTGTCTTCATGCCAAACAATCAGCTGTGTCCAGTGTTGATGGCGCAATATCCTTTCAGCACGTTGTAATATAACTGATCTGAAAATTACGGTGGCCCTGAGGTGCAAAACGCAAACGCAAATCACAAAACACAACTGCAAATCAAAAACACAAACGCAAATCAAAAAACACAAACGCAAATCAAAAAACACAAACGCAAATCAAAAAACAAAAAGCAAATCAAAAACAAAAACAAATCACACAACACAAACACAAAAGCAGAAAACACGAAAACATTAACTCACAACATAAACACAAAAGCAGAAAAAACGAAAACATTAACTCACAACACAAACACAAATGCAGAAAACACAAAAAAATTTACTCACAACACAAACAAAAATCACACAACGCAAACACAAAAGCAGAAAACACAAAAATATTAACTCACAACACAAACACAAATCACACAACGCAAACACAAAAGCAGAAAACACAAAAATATTAACTCACAACGCAAACACAAAAGCAGAAAACACGAAAACATTAACTCACAACGCAAAAGCAGAAAACACAAAAACATTAACTCACAACACAAACACAAATGCAGAAAACACAAAAACATTAACTCACAACACAAACACAAATGCAGAAAACACAAAAACATTAACTCACAACACAAACACAAATCACACAACGCAAACACAAAAGCAGAAAACACAAAAAGATTAACTCACAACGCAAACACAAAAGCAGAAAACACAACAATGCTTTTGTATTTGTGTTTTCTGCTTAGGGCAGGATTTGAACTGGGGCTATCTGTAGTGTGCACTTCTACATGGAACGGTAGCTCTACCAAGTGTTTCTGCATTTGTATTTGCGTTGTGAGTTAATGTTTTCTGCATTTGTATTTGCGTTGTGAGTTAATGTTTTCGTGTTTTCTGATTTTGTGTTTGTGTTGTGTGATTTGTGTTTCCGTATTGAATTAATGTTTTTGTGTTTTTTGATTTGCGTTTGTGTTTTTTGATTTGTGTTGTGTTTTGTGATTTGCGTTTGTGTTTTGCACCTCAGGGCCACCGTAGAAAATAGAGGAACTATTATAAATCTATAGCTGCATGGTTTGGATCTTTAACTGCTGTGCACCTACCATGCCCAGGCCTTGCAGGGCTCCGAGCAGGAGAAGCTGGATTACACATTCAACAGCAAACGCAGGGTGATCCGCCTGGTTATGCAATGGGCAGACGTCCACGGTGATCACCTGCAGGAGGAGGACATCTCTGTGGCCTTCCTACAGGTGATATCTGGAAGATAATAAGAAAACATCACGCATACACACAAACGACGTGAATACAGTTGACGACATAATACAATGAACCACACTAAACAATCACAGCATAGCAGAGAGGAAAGTCAATTTCACTGTGCAGAAGAAATTGGTGCCTGACATTCAGTACTATTGATTTACTCAGATTTACTAGAGACAGAATATTATTTGATAATAACGAAGGTAAATTAAAGACTGCAGAGAGCCAGTCCTGACATACAGTTACATCCTTGAGTTGAAGCTAAAAGCTTAGATTTTACTTCATTTAGAGTTGGGAGTCATTTTTCTCTAAATACTGTGGTTTACAGGAGTTTTTCATGGCAGTGTCTGATGACGCCAAAACGATTCCCTCGCTCAGTGATCAGCTAACAGAGCTGGGGAGAATTGTAAAGCACAAGTAAGTATATACACTTTACCGTAATCTCCTTGTTTCTTACATGTATGTCACCTTGAGTCCAAATGCTATTGTTCTTCTTTTCTTTCCGTGATGTAGCACTGAAGACGCCAGAGTCTCACAGAAGAAGGTAAAGACCGACTCTGTCACTTTCATATTAAAACGGTCACTTGTTTGCTTACGTTTGGATGGAAACTCGTTGAATTTCTTCACAGCACAAAGTCATTCTGCGCCAGTTCGGCATGGGGAGTGAAAAGCTTCAGAAACGTCAGCCCATTAAGAGCAATGATGAAAGTGAGTCAGTGTGTCACTGTAACATTACATCTCATATTTGATATTATATTATATAGTATATAATATTTACTTCGAATTGTCCGTACCTCATCTCACTTGTGTTAGAGTGGGTGGCATTTTTGTAGTATTCATTTTGAAGCAGAAGAAGATTTTAAAACACCTTTAACAACATTAAAAATATGATAGTAGACATTTTCAGTTTTTTTTTTTTCTTTTGGCCCTTTCACTTAGATCCAGACGAAGTACTAAATTAATTTGTTAATTTCTGTTGATATAACTCATATCAGTAGAAGAGACAGTAATTCAGTGATTCGAACTCTTTTGGGATCCCTTAAACTAAGAATTTGATTTAGGGAAAACTTTAAAAAAAAAACTAAAATAAAACTTGTTTTATGACCTGTAGGGGGCCAGATATACAAATATTAATACTTGTTTGACTGCACCTTGGATTTTTTTTTTCTCCAGTTCTGTTTAAAGTCTACTGCTGTGACCACACATACACCACGATCGGGGTTCCTGTGGCCACGTCAGTCAGGGAGGTCATCGGTGCCGTGGCCGACAAGCTGGGGTCAGCAGAGGACCTGCTCCTGGTCAGCCTCAGTTCGGCAGGAGGTGAGAGCAGTGGCAGCTACATGTTAACAAAGACCACACAGGAGAGAGCGTGGTGTTATACTAATTAATCTGTGGCTGATTTAGAAATGAGCCGTCTGTTTGCAGTGCAGTTTGCTGACTGTGACAGCAGGTGCTAAATTACGGCCTTTAAAACACCTTACATTTAGCTCAAGGCTGTTGTTGCTGGTAGCGGCTTTTTTTTATTACCGTGATGATGTTACTTTGTCTCTGCGGGAGAGTTCAAGCACAGCTCTTACGACATTTGACCTGCATTTAAGATTTTCAAGAAAACTCACAATAGATCTCACTTGAGTACGAGTGTCTGTTTGGACCTGTTATTCACATCTGTGGACATAGATTTGACGACTGATCCCACACCGAGGTAATTCACTTGTTGCAGCATCAAAAGGGTCAGAGGTACGCAAGTACACATACAAAATATATTCTGTAAAAAAAAAAAGATGTAATACAAAATAAGAATAGAACTAAAAACACTCACTCACTCACTCAATCACTAATTGTCTACTTCCTCCACATGGAGGGTCACTGGAGCCAATCTCATACACCTACAGTCAATTTATAGTGTTCAATAAAAAACATTTACATGTTTTTGCACTGCGGCAGGAAACCAGAGAGCTCGGAGAGAACCCACGCACACACGGGGGAAATGTTCAAAATCCATTGAGAAAGTCGAAATTCTGTCCAACCGGAATTCAAACTGCACGGTGACCTTCTTGCTGTGAGGCAACAATGCTAGCCAATAATGTGCCGTGTACCCACATTTGATATACAATACGATAAAACAAGAATATTGGAATATAGAATCTACACCTTTACTACGGAAAAGGACCATGAAGTGCAATAATGGTCCATGATACAGAGATGTGATGAAGGAATAGTGGAAAATAATAAATATGACATTGTCCAAGTGCTCTTTAGTGTGAAGCCACTATGACACACTGAGGACGCAACTTTAAAAACGGAGAAAAAATTTCTGATGTGGTCTGGGACCAATATGGACAGATTAGGGTTAGGTCAATTAGGGATTAAAGAGGCCACATGGTACAATATTATAATATTCTTCCATCAATCCACAACCGCTTTATTCTCCATGGAGGGTCGTGGGGGCTGCTATGCCTATCTCAGCTGACATAGGGCGATAGGCGGGGTACACCCTGGACAGTTCGCCAGTCCATTGCAGGGCCACATATAGAGACAAACAACCATTCACTCTCACTCTTATGGTCAATTTAGAGTGACCAATTCACCTAATCCCCATATTGCATGTTTTTGGACTGTGGGGGTCCAAATACGTATACATATATATACAATAATATATTCAGTCCCCAAACAATTATGGATGTAAATCTTTTTCGTGGTTTCATTTCACAGAGAAAGTGATCTTCAAATCCAACGACGTCTCCGTGTTCTCCACTCTCAGCACAAACGGACGGCTGTTTGCCTGCCAAAGAGACCAGCTGGATTCTTTGGTGTGTTGATGTCTCTCAGGAAACAAACACTGCACGTGATATTTGTGTAAACATGCGGATTCACACATACATTTAATGAATCTCCAAACTTATTGTTGTGTTAATTTGAAGCTATTTTTTTTTCCTGAAGTTGAATTATATTTAATCTTATGACTCAATATGTCTCTGATTTAGCATGTATTTCTTCGGTCAAAATTGAGGACATTCATAAAAGCAAATGATATGATTATTAAATAGTAAAAATACAATGTTTTTTCTGATTTTCAGACCCCATTACCTGAGCAGGAAGGTCCCTCCACAGGGTCACTGGTCACCTTTGAGTTGATGAGCTCTAAAGATGTGGCCTTTCACATGACCTCCTATGACTGGGAGCTTTTCCACTGTGTACATGAGGTATGAACCTGAGAGACATTCAACGTGTGATGTCACTTCAGAGGCTGGAAGATAAATAAATATAACTGTAAGAGATTTATTGACAATTAATTTTTCTGTGTGACAGCTTGAACTCATCTACCACACATTTGGGAGGCAAAATGTCAAGAAAACCACGGTGAACCTGGATCTGTTCCTGAAGAGGTTTAATGAAATCCAGTTTTGGGTGATCACGGAGGTGTGTCTGTGTTCTCAGCTCAGCAAGAGGGTTCAACTTCTCAAGAAGTTCATCAAGATCGCTGCTCAGTGAGTGGACCTCGTGTCACTGTCAAATCGAATATTACATTCTGTTTGTCTCTGAATGCAATATTGCTTATTTGCTACCTAATTCTGACCTTTTATGTTTTCTATCAAAGCTGCAAAGAGTATAGGAATCTAAATTCCTTCTTTGCTGTCATTATGGGGCTGAGTAACCCTGCAGTGAGCCGGCTGACTCAGACCTGGGAGGTGAGTATGTCCACTATTTGTGTCTGTTCAGAATCTATGACAACCATCAATGATTGTCACATTGCTAATTTTTCTATTTGTTAAACTTGTATTAATTTCAGTTAAAGGTGCATTATGTAATAAATCTAAAGCAACTGGCCATAAAATCCTCCTAATATGTCACAGAGACTCAGGAATAATGTTCATATAACAAACTGAACTCACCAACAACAACAGTACAGACAAAATATTCCCATAAAAAAAAATGTATGTTTTGAAATCATGTTTTGGCATGTGGCGCCACCTATTGCCGTCTACCAATCATTGCAGTCAGTAGCGTCTCAGCTGCCGAGCAACCACGGGTTGCCAGTTACGTCAGAAAACGAAACCTAATAGACCTCGGTATTTTGAATTTAAGTGTATTAACTGCTTTTGGCCACATTCTTACATATGGCGCCTATAAACCAACACAATTAAAGGTGCATTATGTAATAAATCTAAATCAACTGGCCATAAAATCCTCCTAATATGTCACAGAGACTCAGGAATAATGTTCATATAACAAACTGAACTCACCAACAACAACAGTACAGACAAAATATTTGCATAAAAAAAAATATTTTGCAGACCGCAAATCATCTTCATGTTTTGAAATCATGTTTTGGCATGTGGCGCCACCTACCGCCGTCTACCAATCATTGCATTCAGTAGAGTCTCAGCTGCAGAGCAACCACGGGTTGCCAGTTACGTCAGAAAATGAAACCTAAAAGACCTCGGTATTTTGAATTTGAATGTAGTAACGGTTTTTGGCCACATTCTTACATATGGCACCTTTAAGTGAATAAAAGCACGTACTTGTGTTTTTCTAGCATTAAATAATAGTTCAACCATTTGAACACAGCAGGGACGCCAAATCCGATCATGTGTGGTCACGGGGGAAATGCATCCCGAATGCATTTTAATTCCATTTGGGGCTGGATTTTAACATCAGGTCTAAACAGGGCCTTGGACATGAGTAAACCTCTCCTCTCTGATGTGTTCACAGAAACTTCCCAGCAAATTCAAGAAGTTTTACAGTGAATTTGAAAACTTGATGGTAAGTGGAAACACGTTCTCTTTCACTTTAAAGTGTGCCCAACAGATACTAAGTTAAAAAAGAAAACAAAAAAACATCAGGGTTATTGCTCTGTCAGCTGGTCACTGTGGGTTTAGCAGCATCACCCTTGTCCTGCATTGTGATGGATGTGTTTAACACACTGATGGGAGTTCTCAGAACAGTGCGACTGTTTCCACAGGACCCGTCCAGGAACCACCGAGCATATCGACTGACAGTTGCCAAACTGGAGCCTCCCATCATTCCCTTCATGCCACTGCTGATCAAAGGTTACAAACGTTTATCCTCTGACTGTTCTTTTGAATGTAATGTCATTTTGACCCGTGCAACAATATTGTTTTGTTGTTTTTGTTTGCTTCTCCAACCAGCTCAAGAACTGATGTTGCTTTTGCTCTAAATTCATTCTATCAATTTTGTTTTATTCCAGACACGACATTTACTCATGAGGGCAACAGAACATTTATTGACAATTTGGTCAATTTTGAAAAAATGGTGAGAGTCTGTATAAATGTGCCGGTTTATTGTCTCACAGTACTTTTAAAATATTTGATTTTCTTGTTGTCGAGCACATCTCTTTATCTTTCAGCGGATGATCGCTAACACAGTGAAGATAATGAGACACTGTAGGAGCCAGCCATTCAGTAAGTCCCAAATAATCATCTGTCAAATGTAGGTTTTAAGGTTAAAAACCATAAAATAAATGGAAGGTGGGTGGATGTGAATTTGGCATCTGACAAACCTGCATTTAATAGTACACAAATAAGTAGAATCGAGTTGAAAACATTATTACAAGACATTATTAAACTTTAAAAAGCTAGAATAGCTAAATTAAGTTAAACAACTTGACTTTATGAGTTGAAACAATATGCATCAAGTTGAATTTACTTGCATTTTTACGGCAGCAGGTGAACTTAAAGGCGCCATATGTAAGAATGTGGCCAAAAACGGTTACTACACTCAAATTCAAAATACAGAGGTCTTTTAGGTTTCGTTTTGTCCGCCATTGTAACTCAGACGTAACTGGCAACCCGTGGTTGCTCGGCAGCTGAGGCTCTACTCACTGCAATGATTGGTAGACGGCGGTAGGTGGCGCCGCATGCCAAAACATGATTTCAAAACATAAACATGATTTGCAGTCTGCAAAACATTTTTTTAATGCGAATATTTTTGCTGTACTGTTGTTGTTGGTGAGTTCAGTATAATTCAGTATTAATGGTGCATAGTTACATAATGCACCTTTAAAGTTTCTAAGGTCAACCAACTTATAATTTGGTTCAGTGCATATATATAGAGAGCAATAATTAAAATATAAGCAACAATGAATAAATACAAATAATAAAACAAGCACATTAGAAAGCTTGTGCAATTGGAAATGTGTTATGCAACTGCAAATATTTAATAAGAAATATGTCTTTATAGACTTCAGAGCTCTTTTTTGGGGGTTAACAAAGTTGACATTTATCCACTTTTTTCAGGTCCAGATTCACCTCTGGCCAGTAAAACCCACCCAGAGGTTCAGACTTACGTTCGCCAGCTCAGCGTGATCGACAACCAACGGACACTAACTCAGCTCTCTCATGGACTTGAGCCTCCCAGGTCATGAAAAACCTCTCAGGGACAGAAAGGTTAATATCTGCTGCTTCATTATATGACATGTTCGTATACAGTGGGATGAACTTGCTTTAATACCACGAGGACCTAATCATAAGTTAAATAGTTTCAGATGCTATTGCCTGGCTTGTGTTAGCCTTTGATTTACAATAACTTCCCATATTATCAGAGCTGTAACTGCTGGTGCTGCAGAAGCTCTCATATCACTGTGCTGTAGAATTCCCAAATCATTCCCAAACTTAAACAACTGGAGAATGTTCCTGTGTTAAATTTCAGACTATAATTCTACACTGTGTCATGTTTATGCTTTCAAAACGTCTGTCACAATTATCTTCCTAATGTCCAGCTATTTCATAACTTTTGTATGAGACAATATTTATACGTACTGTATATTTAAATTATTTTGTGTTGTAAGATGTGTGCAAATATTTATTTTGACATTCAGCATGCACAGGATTATAACTGTTTGTATCGATGTGAGCACATTGTACTTGTCTGAATGTCTTAAAAAAAAAAAACATGTGTCTGCTGTAAATATTAAATATTTTAGATGTATTTGTGCGGCGTATTTTCATTACAGTTTTGTTTTGCCAACCCATTACGTTGATTTCCGTCTTGAGAACGAGTATTATGATTTAGGAAAATCCACAGTTAAATTTCCTTAAAGGTTTAATTCAGGGGTTCTCAAAGTTTTGATACCTGAGGGCCAATTTAGGACCCCAACATTGGACTGAGGGCCGCCAAAGGAAAAAAAACCAGAAAGAAATCCCATGTGTAATAATTTAATGACCAGCTTGCAGTTCTACAGTTTACACTTATTGTTCTTAATGTCCAATAAACATTTAACAAGTTTAGTAGCTCCTGGATTAAAACTATCAACTGTAATTCATTGCGGGCCGCCAGAAATGTTTCTGCGGGCCGCCATTGGCTCGCGGGCCGCACTTTGAGAACCAATGGTTTAATTATACCGTAATTCTTTTGTTTATCTATTTACTGGCATGTGACAGATTAGACCATGCATGCAGACTTCAGTCTCGTAATTTTCTTTTATAATTAAAACATAAGGAGTTAATTAATTTAGGAACTTCAGATAACTCAAAAATTAAATGAATAGAGGAATAATAATAAAGAAAAAAGTATTCCTAAGCAAACATATGATATGAATGATAATAACAACAAGTAAAAAATCTTTCATTTTTGGCTTTGAAGGTTGAGGTTGAAAATAGGTTTGACACAATAATATATACATGATGAACAAATCAAAGTTTAAATTGTGTATTGAAATCTTTTTTTTTTTTTTTGTCCTTAAAGTATATATATGTTATATAACAACGGCATAATTTATATGTTCGTTCTGTATTTGCTGCAAAATGAGCACATATTTCTGAAATGACACTGATCCAGGACTGGTCCGCCAACGTTCCACGTTCAACACCACTGTCCCAGGACATTTCTGGGGGAAAAAAAACAAACAAAAACATGGAGGGCTGCAGTGCCACTTTCCTCCAGCGGGGGGCGCTGTTGATCAGTATGGCGACTGTGCGCTGTTGTTGCTTGAGAAGGAAGTTGCGCAACCAGTCAAACTAGTGGCGTGAGAAAGAGTGGAGAAACCATCTCACTTTGAGTCTTCCCGGAAACCTCTCCTGGTTTTAAGGGCTCGTTTTCTCCAGCCCTGGTTGTGCCTGCGCCGAAGAAGAGCCGCCGAGAAACCGTCAACTTCAAACTCTATGTCGGTATGTTTACACTGTTTGGGCGGGTGTAAGTACATGCTAGGAAGCGGTTCATATCCAGGCTGATAGTAGTTTGTTTGCAAGATGATGTTTCGTATTAAAATACAAATGTAGTGCTGTATTTCGAATATGCAGTATAGTGTTACAGTATGCAGTATAGTGTTATAATATGCAGTAAAGCGCCTTCATGTTACTGCATGTACATGTTTACTGTTAATAGGAGTTGCTGAGTGTGATACATAAACGTCAGTGTAATGCAGGGCTATTCCAACTTTAACTGTGGGTGGGCCATAAAGGAAAATAGCTCGCATTTTTGTGGGCCACAGATAATATTTGGCACACAAATTATTAAATAATGACTATTATTTGACTAATAATAACAGTATAATAGCAAATATATTGCAACAAGGAATGCTTGTTGACTTAATCTGAGATTTGAGATTATAATCAAATCCAGACAGCTATATATATAGTTAAAAAACATATGAATATAGTAAAGCAGCGTCCATCAGAAACAGTAGAGCCAGGTCTGTTTATAATATCCTGGGGCTTTTATAACATGCCCATAAATGCTCAATTTGGAATGAGTCAAATGATGCCATGCAGACCAACAATAAATGGGCCTGTTCATAATGCTACTAAAACTACTACAAACTAACTGCGCACAGTTAAAGACATTTGAATCACCAACAACAGATCAATAATCTCTGCATTTTAAGATGGCATTACGTCAAGAACATTTAACCCCATGATAAAGGGAGGGATGAGGTGTTTTTGACAGGTCTGTATCGTCAAATGTAGACATCATGATGAATGTGGTAAAACAGAATTAATTATTAAAAACGATTGGAAACAGACATGAGATGCTTACAATGAGGGCACAGACTGTTATACGGTGATCATCACTAAGTGACCATCACATGTATTCACAGCTACCACACTGTTTTTGGTTTGTTTGGACAATAATTCTGCTTCAAAGTTAAAGGGTTAGGGGACACTTTGCGACAAAGCCCTGTTTCACCAATCAGTACAGTTTTGTTTTGGTTCAGTATGCAAATTATTGTTATTCCCATTGCCAAACTTGAGATGAGTACTAAAATAATGTATGTGTACCATCCCAGGTTTTTGGCACTCTTCTGTTAAGGTGGTGCGACTCCTAAACAATGAAGTTAAGCACACTGCAATCACCATCCTGCCCACACACACCCCGTGGTGGAAATGCAAGCCAGGGTGTAACGTTCCGAACAGCACTGTGGTGAGCTGAGCTGCACTTAACAGCGTGCTGGAAAAAGGCCAGCAGGGGCAGAGGGAAAATCAATCTTAGTCTTGTAACAAAAGGCTCACTTAAAGCAATTGTATATGCTACCCTATACACTACCTTAATATATTTGCCACAGTGGGCCTTTTCCACTATGGTCTTGGCACGTCACGGCACGGCACGGTCTCCACTACAAAAAAAGTACCTACTCAACGTGGGCGGAGTCATCACTACGCGTAAGGGCGGTGACTTGTTGTTTTACACACACACACACACACAAACGAGTGAATAGTGACTTGTAAAGCAGTTGTTTTCAGTGTAGGTGAATCAATCATGAGTCATTTCACTTGTTTCAAATATGTATTCCTCCATGACCGGAGCACAGACTCCTGAGACTCTTCTGTTATATGTTGAGATTTTAGACTTTTCCCTGGTAGTTGTTGGAGATTAACCAACATTTTTATGATTATAAAGTCTTTTTTAAGTGATCTACACTTTGGCATTTTTTGGCTTGATTTTTGTGTCGGGCGTCTTTCGCCAATCGGTGGCCGGTAGTCTGACAACATCACGCATAGTACTTACTCAGCGCACTTGGTACCTCGCCAGAACAGGTACAGAGCACAGTAAGTTGCTACTGGAAACGCAACTTAAACGTGCCGTGCCGTGCCGTGCCGTGCCGTGCCGTGCCGTGCCGTGCCGTGCCGTGCCGTGCCGTGCCGTGCCGAGGCTAGTCAAGCAAGTGGAAACACGCCACAGTTTCTCTGTGTTTTCTGTATAGAAAGTGAAGTTTGTTGTTGCAGAGTAGAGCTGCAACAATTTTTTCAGCCTCTTAAATGTGAATATTTTCAAAACAGGATATTTGAGAACATTATCATTCCCAGGTCTGGTAAACACTGAAGGACATTTTCTCACATTGTATAGACCAAACGCCAAATCGATCAGGACAATAATCGACAGATGAATCAGTTATGAAAATGATTAGTACCCAGCTCCTGTACGGCTGACAACACAGATTTTGTGTGGAGAGTGAGCGGTTTACAAACTTCCGATTAGAGCTGGAAAAGTCTGAGATAAAGCAGTGAAGCTATTTTTAAGATATCATAGCCTTGTTCAGCACGAGCCTCGTGTTAATTATTAAAGCTGTTTTCCTTTCTGCCCATCCCTGCTGGCAGACATGTTTTCAGACAGAGCAAATGTCCGGGTCTCATGCTGGTAAATGAAAAAAAAAGGGCGGGACACACAGAAGTGTGCTTGGTGACAGTGTTGATACTATGCCAGTGCATTATATAACCACACGGAAACCGAAACTATTCCTTTAAATATCTATTAATTTGAGCTCTTAGCGAAGAACATAAAAGTAGCAAATGATAACTAGTGTTTACATGTATTCATCAGTGTCAGTGAGGGGAGGTGCAACGACACAGCTGTTTGCAGCTGGCGTCTCTTTCGCTCTCTCTCGCTCTCTTTGACGTCACTTTCCTGGGGATGAAAAGTTTTAACTTTTTTTTTGTTATTACGTTTTTTGGCCCATGATTTTGTTTTCAATATTTTTTCGATACATGAAGTTACAATATAAGGTATGCAAAACTGAGATTGCTTAGCCCCCTATAGGTTTGGTATCTACTGATACTGATACCAGGCCAATACACTCTTTCTCTTAACCCTTAGAACACAGAGTATTTGGCTGCTTTTTTCCATTACTATATTTAAACATACAGTACATACAGAGGGGTATAGGAATGTGCAATATAGAGTATGTTATATATCAGCAAAACCTAGGCAATTTGATGAAAAGAATATATATTTTCACCACACACCTGAGCAAAAAAGTACTCAAAATGTTTAAAATTGGATTGAATCTGTGAAATTTGGAAATGTGTCACAGTTTAAAGTTCACTTGGCTCATTTTTATGGACAAAAAGAAAAGAAAAACTGTCGAATTTGTGACACAGTTTACCCATTTAGGCCTTTCACTGTTCTGAT